>NC_089746.1:38394011-38409011 GCF_040412425.1 Macrobrachium rosenbergii
CACAGGAAAAGACAGGCAGAAGTTCAGTAGTGGGATAAAAAAAAGACAGGCAGAAGTTCAGCGCTTTTAAACTGAAGTCACTGTGCATCTACTGCCTGATTTTTTTTTACATATATATATCATATCTACTGTGATTTTTATATATATATATATATATATAGATATATATATATATATATATATATATATATATATTGATGGCACGTGTTGAATATGTAAATAAAGACAAAACCAAGAAGGAAAGAGAAACACTGAGTGCTATGAGGCCTTCCGACTGTCATCCTTTAGGAAGACATTCGAAAGGCCTCGCAGCACTGCGGTGTTTCTCTTTCCTTCGTGATTTTTTATTTATATATATTTATATATATATATATATATATATATATATATATATATATATATATATATATATATATATATGTATATATATATGTATATATATATATGTATATATATATGTATATATATATGTATATATATATATATATATATATATATATATATATATATATATATATATATATATATATATATATATATATATATATATATATATATATATATATATATATATATATATATATATATATATATATATATATATACATACTGTATATACACATACACTTAATACACTTTCACAGGGTCAAAAACACGTTGATGGGTCATTAATGAAAATGTACATAAATCCGTTGATGGAAAAAACCATTAATGAAATCCCTATATGTACATAAATCCTTCGAAGAATTTTGGAAAGATACGTTGAAGAAAAGAGACAAATTACTAATGGAAGAGAAAAGCATTTTAGGGCTTCGCAGTGAATTTAGTATCATTGGGAACGAGAATTTCCTATATTTTCAAAAGTCTATGGATAATAAAAATCAAGAGTTTCAATAGCAACGAGTACTAGCGCTATATACAGAGAGAATCTCTCTTAATGTGATTAACTGTTTGAAAATACACATATATTAAACACATTTACTAATATAGAATTAAACATCTGCTACAATTGCACACATACACGTACAAGCTGTATGAATATATAAAGCACTCAATAATGATACAAAACTGCACGGACCGTTGTTGTCATGCATTTTATGATTGTAAAATTACTATTTTCACCCTCTACCATTTTAATAAATTAAAAACTGCATGACATGCTTCGTGGCTTTCAAATATACTGCATCTACACACAGTTAGACAAACACGCACACACACACACGTATATGTGTGTGTGTGTTTATTTGTTTGTTTGGGTGTGAATTTTTTCCATGGCCCTTTCTACCCTATGGAGAGGATGGCACCAAAAGTGTACTGCCCTCCGGCATCTTAGTTAGTCTTTACTGGTGAAGCTGCCACCCTCACGCCTTTTTAACTGAACCCAACTGACGCAGCTAATGGATATCTATTTAATGGTGGGTGGGCTGGCTGGCAGAAAGCCGGGAGTGACCAACAATCCTTGCTGACATAGCACAAGTTCCTCATTGGCAGGGTGGGTATCGTTCTCGGCTAGCATTCTGCTAGCCCCGCGTTCGATTCTCCACCCGGCCAATGAAGAATTAGAGAAATTTATTTCTGGCGATAGAAATTCATTTCTCGCTATAATGTGGTTCGGATTCCACAATAAGCTGTAGGCCCCGTTGCTAGGTAACCAATTGGTTCTTAGTCACGGAAAATAAATATAATCCTTCGGGCCAGCCTAAGGAGAGCTGTCCATCAGCTCAGCGGTCTGGTTAAACTAAGGGTATACTTTGACATAGCACAGAGCTCTATCTCTCAGGCATGGTGCCCACAAATCTGACAACTGATTTTTAAACTCCAATAATGGCTCATATCTGAGAATAAAAACTTACATTACTCTCTCGTATACAGTTTAAATAGCGCTCCCCAATCCACCAAAGAAACAACGAAAATTGCGGAAATAACGACCTTCCATTAATCGACATTACTTTTATAATACTAAAATTCTGCTCCCAAATCACAGGTAATCCTTCGCGGATCCATTTACTCACCGTCAAATTTGGGGGGGAACATTCTAAGAATGTTTTTACTTGTTTTATACTTGTTTTCCTGCATAAGCAATAATACGTTTGTTTATATTTTGTATGGTAATTTTTTAATCTCAGGCTATTAGGCAGAATTAACAATTATTTCGTTGGGTGTTCACAGCCAACAGGACGCGTTACACCTCACGTAACTTTTCACCTCAAGGAAATAAACATACTAAATATAAAATAAAGTACTACAAGAAAAAAGAAATGGAAAGGGAGTGAAGTAAGATTAATTAAGGAAGAAGGAAGAGTTAAACAAACTGCCTTTAAAGGATGAAAAATAAGAGTCATAAGATATATATATAAAATATATACATACATATATATATATATAATATATCTATATATATATATATATACAAATATATATATATATATATATATATATATATATATATATATATATATCTAAAGATTCTCTCTCAAAATACTCTCTCCGCCTTTCTGCTTTCTCTCGGCCGATAGATAGGCCTCTGTCTATTTTGAACCTAGAAGTAGTGAATATATATGAAACATCGGGGGTTATAAGATATCTTTTATGGGTAAGCTGGCTTTACCGTTTTCTTTGGTACAGGAGAGTGACCTGGAAGAACATCAGCCGTTTTCTTTGATATAGGAGCGTGACTGGGCCAGGACATATACCCTGTCCAGAAACAATAAAAGGTCAGGGCGAGACAGCTCTTTCTCACACACAAAGTAGAAGGAAACAGAAATTTAACTGCCCTTTGCTCAACCACGTGGCCAGCAGCCAGTGCAAGTGGGGATTGCAAGTCCCAAACGCGAGCGGATTTCTGCGGAATTCTTTTGTCACAGTAAATTCAGCAAATGTCGACTCACGCCCCTACAATGTGGTAAAGTACCCCAGAACAAGTCACGTTTTTTTACATTTATTAAAAATGACATGTTTCTTGTTCAATCCCGGCCCAATGAGAAAGCCTCGGGAAGTCCTAAACTATAATTCATTCCATATCATTAAAGTTGTTGATAATATCGTTTCAGAAGGAATTAGCTCCTGGTCCGTGTTCCTGGCATTCCTAAAGGTGTGTGCAGCAATTTATGATCTTGTGTGTTAGAAAATATAATTTATTTTACATTTTGAGAAAGAATCCCAATTAGTTTGTGTTTTATATGTCCTGGTTAAAATTTTTGCAATAAAAATATCTCAAGAAACATATAAAAATATATATATATAAACATGGTAGTAAAAGAGAAAACGGAAGTTTAAAAAACAACCTTTTATTCCACACAGTAAATTCAGCAAATTCTGCCCCAATTTTTTTTACATTAAAAATGACATGAAATAAAGCTATGGGGTCCATAATTGTTGAAATAAAGCCCTTCCTAAGGTGTGTGTGAAAAGAATTTATTTTATGCTAAATCCATTCTATAAAAATTTGGCAAATAAAAACAACCTTTTATGTTCAAAATATAAGTTGAATTAAAGCATGAAAAGATATGTTATATATGAAATATACTCATATATATATATATATATATAAATATATATATATAAATATATATATATATATATATATATATATATATATATATATATATATATATATATATATATATATATATATATATATATATATATATATATATATATATATATATATATATATATATATATATATATATATATATATATATATAATATAATATATATATATATATATATATACATAATATATATACATATACAGTACACATATATACATATACATATATATATATATATATATATATACACATATCAAACGCGGTAACCTATCGCCTTAAAGGGTATAATTCAGAAACAACTCCTGGTACTGGAAATGATAAACAACGATTTTCCTCTGTACCTAAGATCTTAAAGCTAAATCAAAAAGCTCTAAACCTTGGACTGAAGCAACAACACTGAATAAACCTGAAGCCACACCCTTCTGGATTTGAAATGATCGACCCCAAGAGAACAGTAAAGATGGATGACCCGCTAGAACAGTGCTTGTAGCTCCTCCTGAAAAATCAGTTCCCTTACGATCCGCAAGGTGGTGAAATTCGCTATTACATACAGTCTTCCTTGGCACTGTTGTTTGCTTATCCTGAGAACTTTACTGACTTTATTCGCCCAAACTGTGGGCACTTCCTTTTTAGATAGAGATTTCTGTAAACAAAAGTGATTAATCTATGTTGCTGGTTATAGATGAACTGCATTACTGACATTTTCCTTATTAACAGTGATAACTGTTCAACAAATATTCAAGGATATGTAGCTTCCGGTTAATCATGTAATGGAAACACTTGTTGATACAGACCGCCTATTTTCTCTGCTAATTTCAAAATAGCAACAATTATTATCGTCTGTGCTTACAGATAATAATCCTAGAAAGTAGCTCTATTTATTGTGGTTACTACAACTCTTAATACGAGTTTTTCTTAAAAATGTATGGACGGTTTATTTTCGTCTACATTCTTTCATTATAACGAAATTTCTGTAAAGCAACAATTTTTCATAATTTTTTTAGAAAAGAGAAAACAACGGTAATAGTAATAAAAGAAAAACTACCAAATCCGCTATATTATAAAAACACTACTCATAAAAAAGAATGAAAATAAATATGATCAAATTGCCCAATGACAGAACAGATGCTTGTTCTTGTAAATAAGATGAAGCCGTATTGCAAGAACCGAATACTTCCGGAAGAATCATCAAAATGCAAGTATCACCAAAAGAAAATCGCGCCTCCTCTATATGCGCGATTGATTGTGAACCAACATCTCTCTCTGCAAAGTTTAAGAGTACAATAACTGATAGTTAGGCCTTCTATGTGTTTCCTAAAAGGGTTATTCAATAAGAAAAACATCATCATGTAATACTATGGACAAGTTATAATTTTATAAGTTCGGTAGTCTTCAGGTATACATTTGCGTAATAAATACATTGTGTTTAAACACATAAAAAGAGAGGTTGAAATTCGCTCCGTTTATATCTGAATATATTGTGCCTGAATGATGGTAATTCATATGCATGATGCAGAAGCTCCACCTATAACAAAAACGCATTCTGTGCATACAAGTGCCATGTTTAACTTCTCTATCTTACCCGTACATTCGGAACGCTAACAAAACCGTAATGGAATCAACCTCCAGGCATCAAGAATTTCCTGTAAAATACATTATGAGACTTATTCCTTTAATATTTTCTCCAACGCTGTATTTTGCGTACCTAAAAACCTCTCTTTGATTCCGTTTGAAATTTAACTCCCCACAAATATTCATGTATAGAAAACGTGAGATAAATTCGTTGTAAACATTCCTACTTCATAAAAAGCTGTGCCTCATCCATGGAAATGTTTTAGTTTAAAATAGTTCGCGTATATACTCGAGAATAAGTGAAAGAAATATTTGGTGATTTAGAGCAAAAAGTAATTACGTTTTGAAGTTCTTTATGGGATGGAGATGTTCAGTTCTATTCGTGAAGAGCAGCAGTGCTGAAAAGGGGATAGTTGCATGAGCTTCACTCAGTACACACAGGTCTCGGTCTTTATCATAATTGTTTTTCAGGGATAATACGTTCTGCCAGTAACTCGCTTATGTTCGTCACTCTTTGGTGAAGAGAATACTTCCCAACAGGGGTAGTTTTATTTGAAAGCTTACACTGTAACAGTTACAGAGTGACTTCGCCGGTAACTGAAACATGGCGTTGATCTGCTACTAGTAAGTGTCCTACAGGAGACAATCGTCGTCAGTACAGATCCTGAGTGGAAAAATCCATGGAAGATGAACTCCATATTCAGTTACCAGCGAAGTTACTCTGTGACTGTTAGAATGCATTCTTCCTAAAGAAAACTAACCCAGTTTGAAACTATTTTCATTTCCAGAGAATGTGAAGAGCAGTACCGATAGTTGCTACCGCGTTCCAGTCTTTAATTTTTGTTTTCTTTTGTAACTGACTCTTGAAAAGTTTCTCAATAATTAAAAGAAATTATGACAAGTGTTAAATTTTTTTCGGGCATATCTGCAAATATGCAGGCACTTTTCGTTGTCCTGTAAAATGAAGTGAAACGTACATATTTGCAATTACAGGAATATCATTGATCCTGTCTAAATGATAAAATGTAGCTCTTCCAATGATTATGAAGACAGTACTTTATTATATAGTAATGAAGAACAGCTATTGGATTCGGACTTGCATAAATCAAAAGGTAAACTGAAGAAAATCACATCCTAACCACTGCAAATAACAAAGACTGTTTAGAATCCATCACAATATATCAGAAGTGAGACACGGAAGTTCCTTTAAAAATGAAACAAAAGCTTTTAAAAAATAACTGCCCGAATGGTTACTCACTGTGTTTTTCACGGAAGACTGACACTCAAAATATTTAGCCTGTGTAATGTTAACTCATCTTGACTTAAGAGTAACAGCACAGATCCCCACTGACGGAGAAAACACACAACGAACATAGTTTATACATATACAAGTTTTACAGAGGACTGTGAATGCATCAAGTTTGAAGTTGGTCAAACCACAAGAATTATGTGAATGCGTCTGCAATATCATGGAAACAAAAAGTGCCATCAGCCAGCATTACTGAATATCACAAACGGAGGATTGAAGTTGAACATCTTATTGTAGGAGCTAATGTTATTCAAAATGAACTTATGTTTATTCGGTTTCCTATAACCTCACATTTAGCAATTAAAATACAGAAGATTATGTACAAGTTCAGTCTCAATATATTCGTCTTTCAACGTGGAGAAATTTAAATTGTCAATGCCACAACGGAGCAAAAAGGAGTAAAACACTCAGCACAGAGGAAAAATACATAAAAAAAGAATACGTCAACAACAGTAAAGACAGGGTAAAAAATTATACAGGATACAAGAGCCATGCCCACCGGCCAAAAGTACAGTGGATGAGAGAGAGAGAGAGAGAGAGAGAGAGAGAGAGAGAGAGAGAGAGAGAGAGACTTGAAATACTAACTTTTATCTGTAATTAACTTCTGAGAAATTACTCAGAAGAGTTACATGAATAGTAAGACAGTAATGTGTCAGTATTGAACTTATAACCAAAATTAATAACAAACTCTTTGTCAATATTAACGAACAAAAGGAAAAATACCTCCCAGAAATGGGAAAAATTCTCGCAAATTATAAATGCTGAAATAGATTATATTTACAGCCTGCTGGCACAGTGGCCAAGTCGAAAAGCCTTTATTGCTAGATCGGTCACTCACTACCAGGTTACTGCCCACAAGGTCAACCATATGTACAAGGGTATAAGTGTCTTTAGGAGCAAGAAAAAGGACGTAAGATTACAAACATTATATCTAAATCACAACCACTACTCAGTAGAAGAAAATGTTTATGGTAATTATATATATATATATATATATATATATATATATATATATATATATATATATATATATATATATATATATTTATATATATATATAGACATTCTTACCAGTCTTCGATGATTACTCTCTCGTTCCATCCCTCACAACATTTTTCGTTTACTGAAAACCATTGGAACGTGAATGTTTGTTTTTCCACTTTGAAAGATACCTTAATGCAAACTATGGTCACGCCCCTGCGACTCTTTCTGTAATATTTACTGATCTGTCAACAACACTGAAGTGCCACTTATTTTCTGAACCCGTGTTACGGAGGTCGTTGAAACGGAATAACAACAATGAAATAGATGAAATTCTTGACTATAGAGATGCATCTTTGTATATGTTTATGTTAGTTCAGGGTTGGATTCTTATAGAGTTCATTTTCTAATTACTTGTAAGGGGCTGTGTGTTTGTTTTAAAAAAATCATCATATTAGTAGCCATTTTCCTGAATAATTTCCCATGTTGCTGATGATTTCATTTAGATCAATGCTTAAGAGATCAGTTAACATTATCTAATGTGTGAGATTTACCCGCAATGTATTACAGTCTAATGTGAAATATTTTCTAGAGACTTTCCATTAACAAACCAACGGAAACAGTTTTTTTTTTTTAATAATAATCTACTTCCTGATTACGTTAGTAGAATAGAATGATAATTCAAGCAAATAAAAGTGTCTGCTTGTGTTATTCCCACTTCCTGCAAACCTTACTCTATCTTGGTTAAGAACAATTAAATTACAAATATAAAGGAAATTATGCTATTTTATGGACGAATATATTTTTTGTTAATAAGATTTCACCGTTTAAAAGGTTATTAAATTATAAATATAAACGAGATGTGCAATTGATGGACGAATATTATTATTATTTTTTTAAAATAAAATTTCACCTTTAAAAAGGTTTTACACTGAATTCCATTAAGAATAATGTGAACTTGAAAGTATTTCATATGACGTAATGTGTTCTCCTGGCATAAATTTATAATTAAGAATATTTCTGTCAAGTTGAAGAGAGTTCATTGAATAACAGAATAGCTTAGAAAAAAAAGGAATTAAATGTAACATTCAGTCGTCCTCCCACAGGCTCATTACATCTCAGAGAATTCATTCGTTTCGTCCTTTTTTTTAATATGTATGAAACACTAATTTAGTCTGACCTCTCATTGTTTTTTGTATTTCTTTTGGAATTAAAAAGGGCTACTTTCTCATAGGCAGAATCTTTTTTTTTAGAATATACGTTTCATGAACTATTTCACTCATTATTTTTCTGTAAATAAGATTCTTTGAACACAAAATATTTTCAGGATTTCTTAATCTGATTTTTTAATCTAAATTTAACAAATGAGTCCAGCAAAACCTTGAGAGATCGTATGAATATTTTCACAAATTATTCAGATTAAGGGTCCCTTATGGGAAGAATTATACCGTGTGTAGCCTCGTAACTCTCAGTTATTGCTTCCTATGATCTCAAATTCATGAGACTGGTTACTAGCGTGAACAGATGCGAAATAACACACATTAACTGTCAGCTACATATAGTTCAGTACACACACACACACACACACACACACACACACACACATATATATATATATATATATATATATATGTGTATATATGTGTGTGTGTGTGTGTGTGTGTGTGTACTTATTATGATATCTCTCTCTCTCTCTCTCTCTCTCTCTGTGTGTGTGTCTCTCTTATATATATATATATATATACTATAGAGATATATATATCTATATATTTTATATATATTATTATATATGTATATATATATATATATATATATATATATATATATATATATATATATATATATATATATATATATATATATATATATATATATATATATAATGTTTGCTCATTAAATCACCTAAGAAGCAGATAGATTGGATTGGATTAGTTAGAGAATTTGGGCCAAAGGCCAAGCGCTCGGACCTATGAGGTTATTCAGCGCTGAAACGGAAATTGACAGTAGAAGGTTTAACAGGGGGAACAGGAGGAAAACCTCGCAGTTGCACGATGAATCAATTGTTAGGAGAGGCTGGAAAGTAAGATGGAAGAAAGAGAATTAAGATGGAAGAAAGAGAACATGAAAGGAGGCACAGTAAAAGGAACAAATGGGGTTGCAGCTAGAGGCCGAAGACACGCTGCAAAGAACCTTAAGTAATGCCTACAGTGTACCGCATGAGGTGCACTGACGGCGCTATCCCCCTACGGAGACGAAACAGATCAATGTCTGCTGTGAAGTTAGTAACAAAGTACTAAACAGAACTAGCGCTCTTAAAGATTGCAAAATGTCTCAAAAAAAAAAAAAAATAATGGAAGAAAGATTTTCAGTAAAAAATTTAATTTTATTATAGAGAGGGAGACCGGGAAAATGGTTTCATTATTAGTAGGTTAATATATTTTCATTTTCATTGTAATTGCATCTTGCTTTAGCATTATCTAATGTACCGAAAAAAATAGGAGTTCGACAAAGTACTGTCCCCTTTTCCAAAAAAAAAGAAAAAAAAAAGAAAGAGCTATAAATAATACAAGATAATTCGAAATTACGGGAAATAATTTTACCTCTTCATGAAAAAATCGAAGCCAGAGTTTAGTGAAATATGAATGTTAAGCAACAATGTCATAATTTAGTAAAGCTACAGTTATCGATATTATTGTTAAAAATCTTAGGTCTCTGAGAGTCTTCCAGTGGGAAAGGTCATGATTCTTTGAACCGAACGCAGAATGAAAATCAATAGATAAATTTACATAAAAATGAATTAGTTTTACTGATATTACAATAAATTCATAATATACTACGTAAAAGTTAAGTAAAGTTTTTAGTTTTTTAACTGTTAATATACCGAAGTTTTCGTTTCTCTGAGTGTAGTCCTCTGGCTTGAGTGACGTCACTTATTTTTATAAATAAATATGCCATTAAGAGTCGCAATGTTATTAATCATAATGTAAAAAAAAAAATCATTGTCGTTGGTATCTTTGAAACTGTTACCAAATATAACCTGTTTTAATGTGGAAAATATACACGCATTTTCCTTTTTCATTGCGTATGAGTAGTGAACGTAAATAATTTATGGAAGATGTCTGAAAGTGCAAAAAGAATCTGGTCAAGAAAAGTAAAGATGCAACAATCGGTTCCTGTCAGTGTTCCACAGGAAATAACGCCCCGAAAAGTTTCTTTATTTCTTTTATATCGAAAGGATAACAATGACGTAATTGTTAAGGAAGCCGAAACTTATTTGATTAAATATAACGTTCCATCTGAAAAATCTTGACTAAAAATTATGAACCTTTACTCATAGTACGTTCATACCTTGAAAATAAATTGACCAGCAATCAGGGGAAACCTTACCATATATTGCATCCTTTAAATTACAAAAGAAATATATTTATGAATATTACAAAGAAACAAGTAAACACCACTCAGATATATTTATTTTAATAAAAGCGAAGGAAACCCAAATGTCGGCCGTCAGAAGAGAAGATTATTCCTCCCATTCCGAGTGTACTGAAGCCAGCATCCCAAACGCATAAAGTTTGTAGCCAGGTCTCAGTGGAAAGGACCTCTGCAAGTTCCTGAACAATTTTGCTTTTGCTTTGTCTGTCACTTCGAATGTGTGTCCATCTGCCTCTCCGGGTTATCTCTTACCCGGCAGCTGGTACACGTAATGCTAAAGGTATTGTCAAGTGGGGCACGAAGGCTATATATAGAAACAAAAAAAAAACAATATTCAGACTAAATGATCTCATACTCCCTCCTTTGTTTCATGTCAGGCATTTTGGAAATTATTTTTCTGTTTATTATTATTATTATTATTATTATTATTATTATTATTATTATTATTATTATTATTATTATTATTATTATTTTATGCAAAGAAAGCAGGCATTGAATAATCTGAACATTTGAGAAAAAGGAAAAAAAAAAGGGGCTAACATATTTCGAGTGGATTACAGTTAGAAGCTTGAATCTACTAGCCAACAAAAATTAAGTATCCGAGGTTTATAATCGTTATTTATCTCTTCAGTTAAGGTTAGGCCAACATCAACGATTTCCTCACTCATCATTCACTAAACAGGATTTTGTTACTGGAAACCTTTCAGAAAGACAGAATTTTCAGTCCCGGGCACAGTTAAAGAATATACTCTTGCCCAATACAGTACACCGAAGATTTTTTGTTTACATAACTGCTAAATCTGTGTATACAATAACGCAGTTAATCAAAATAATGTATCTCATAAGTTTAGGACGCACAGTATGAGAAACAGCGAGATTTCAAACCACTCTTAAAAAAATATTTGTTTCCCATTCCACAAAAAGAGCCGCCAGTTCTAAATGATATTAAAATGGGGATCGCTTACTGTACAGAAAATAGCGATAAAACGTAAAGAAAGTAACTGACATTCCACTCAGAGAAAAAAGACAACAAATATAGCAAAAGTTGAAATGTATTGCACTCCATTCAATGATACAAAGCCGTGAAATGCTCGACGATAATTTCAGATTTTGTCTTGGCACTAAATATCCTTAACGATCTGAGTTTCGGATTTAAGTTCTGCAGATTTTATTGCCAATATATATACAGTATATATATATATATATATATATATATATATATATATATATATATATATATATATATATATATATATATACACACACACACATATATATATATATATATATATATATATATATATATATACACACACACACACTTATATACATATATATATATATATATATATATATATATATATATATATATATATATATACATATAAATATATATATATATATATATATATATATATATATATATATATATATATATATATATATATATATATATATATATATTTTAAAACTCATAGTGAGAACATGTTTTTTCTTACATGTTTTGATTAACATTATAATAATGTCAATAAAGAAATATAATACAATGTATGCCCAAGATATGAAATATTCTTTGTATTAAAGTGAAGAAAAACAGATACAGTAGAAATAGAAACATACAAAAGTTAAGTATAGCTTAGTTTAACCAGACCACTGAGCTGATTAACAGCTCTCCTAGGGCTGGCCCGAAGGATTAGATTTATTTTACGTGGCTAAGAACCAATTGGTTACCTAGCAATAGAACCTACAGTTTATTGTGGAATCCGAACCACATTATAGCGAGAAATGAATTTCTATCACCATAAATACATTCCTCTTATTCTTCATTGGCCGGTCGGAGATTCGAACTCGCGGCCAGCTTAGAACGGAACTCACCCGCCCAACAAGGAACTAGTAGAAATAGAAAAGGAACGAAACTTTTATTCTTGCGCTTTATCTGCATATATATATATATATATATATATATATATATATATATATATATATATATATATATATATATATATATATATATATATATATATATATATATATATATACTAGCTGACGTACCTGGAACGTTGCACGGCAAAAACTTAAAAGCGTAGAACACACCCAGACCGTACAATGCACCCAAACCACAGAACACACCTAAACCGTAGAGCACCCCCGGATATTTATTTATCCCAACCTTCTATTAGACAAGAAAAGGAATCATATCTTTCTATAGTGTAATATCAAAGAATTTTAATTTATAGGTTTTTAAAAATATAAAAACAGTATACAAGTCATAGAGTAAAATCTTTTACAAATTCACTATAATACTACGTTAACACATAACTTGATTGTAAATAACATTTTCAGTTCCGCCATCAGGAGCAATACTAAATAAATTCTCGGGTGAACCCACCCTTTAGCAAGCAACATAGAGCTGTCCGTGGGAAAAACAAGACGATCTCAAATCCACTCCACAGTACTCAACAGATTGTCCCTGTGTCTTGTTGATCATGATCGAGAATGCAAGTCTCACTGGAAATTGCAATCTCTTAAAGTTAAATGGGAGATCCGTCGGAATGTGTGGTATTCGTGGGATAAAAACTGTTTCACCCTCTCCCTTTCCTGTTAAGATAATTGTTTCCACTACATTGCCCAATAATTTTGACATTTTATATTTCACCCCTTCTCACCCACCCATTCCTATCAGGGCTGAACTTGGACTTAAAGGGCATCGGGAGTGTCACTATTCATCTCAACATCTCGGAAACTATAGATTAGACACTAATATCTGTTTTTTGCATTATTTTTACATGTCACCCCTCTTC
This sequence comes from Macrobrachium rosenbergii, assembly GCF_040412425.1. NCBI lineage: Eukaryota > Metazoa > Arthropoda > Malacostraca > Decapoda > Palaemonidae > Macrobrachium > Macrobrachium rosenbergii. Next base: position 38,407,661 of record NC_089746.1, read on the forward strand.
CCATCCAAACCTCCTTTGGTGCCAGTGATGTCTTACCCCAAAGTATTCTTGCCAAGATAGTAAGTCATATGTATAACGAAAAGAGGTATGATAAACCCGTAAAGTTTATTAAGTTACTAAGTCTACGGGCAGAACCAGTCCTGTTATTTTATTTTTTTCAAATGCTTTTTACTTTCGTCAGATCTATTTTACTAATGTTGAAGGATCTTTTACTCCGGTCTGCAACGTTTATTTACCTCTGATATCAGTTTAACTAATTTGAAGTTAGCAAACTTCTGAACCTCGCATAGTAACCAAGGAGGAAGGTGTAACGGGAAGTCTAAGGCTGTCCACATTAGGAAACATTGTTTGGAAACAAAATTTGCAAACTGGTTGAAAACAGTTTCTTGGAACCTGTTTGTAAACAGTTTGGAAACCGTTTCCAAACAGCTTGGAAACTGTTTGCAAACAATGTTTCCTGTCCAGACCTCAGTTGTCGTCAGGATGCCTGCTGGTGCAGTAGCCTCTGTATTTTACTTGGCAGTTTTAATGCACTCAAGGAGGGATAAGAGAAAGAGAAAGAAAAAGAGATGGGTGAGGAAGATTTTAGGAAAAATGCGTGTCATGCTGACTTGCTTCTGGCGTGTATGTATATGTACATATACATATATACATATGTATAAGTATGAATGTTTAGTGTATATATGTAATTTATATATACATACATATATACACGTATATATATATATATATATATATATATATATATATATATATATATATATATATATATATATATATATATATATATATATATATATACATTATATATTATACATGTGTATATATACATATACACAGAAACTCTAAATGTTTTCCATTCTGAATGGGAAACAAATATACGGTAAAAAGTGTTTCTAAACTGTTTCCAAACAGTTTCCAAACTTTTTGCAAACTTTGTTTCCAAACAATTCCCAAACTGTTTCCAAACTGTTTGCAAACAGTTTGCAAACTTTGTTTCCAAACAATGTTTCCTAGTGTGGACAGGCAAAGGGCTAGGAATGTGGGATCTTTCATAGATTGTGTCCCCTAGGGTTTTCGGGGGTCGTTACCTAGGGCTAATATTTCTTGGAGTAATTAACTGTATGATACTTACAGTTTTTTGTTTTTACGGTAATCCCCAACGGGCTTGTACTAAACACGCCGCAAAGGTGGATACACACCGGGTTAAAACCCGGGGGGGGTTACTATCTAGGAAACATCCGGAATGTGTTCAAGGTTGCCATGTGAAATACAGGATGCCCTTAAGTGTATCATCCTCAATTTTAGGAAAGGGGAAAGGATGTGGACATCCACAAATAAGAGAGGTTAG
>NC_089746.1:38414011-38436511 GCF_040412425.1 Macrobrachium rosenbergii
AAGTATTCATCGACATAGTCACCTGAAAGGAAATTAAACGTTTACATGTAACCAGTCATCGAAAAGCAGAATATTAAAAGCGCGCTTTCCGATTCATTTCCTTTGACTGATTAGGGGTTCTTTTTGACAGAGAGACGGAATCACAAGCGTGTGAAATCCGATTATTCCTCCTATTTGGATTACCTGGGGTTCCTTCAAGAGCTGTCCCCTGTGGCCATGAGCACGGCCAGGCAGGTTATTACACAGTATTTCTTCTCTTTTTTCCGCTCTTTTGGTTAATAATAAAAATAATGGCAATGTTAAAAATTATGAAAAGTATTAGGATCAATCACATTCAGAGATGTCTATAACAAACAGATACTTGGAAAGTGTCGTTTGTTAGAGTCTGTTGTTATTCTTACTAAGCATCTCAAACATTTTACTTTTAGTTTAACTCTAAATATAACAGAAATAATAATAGGTGCACATGTAGACGCAAACCAACCGCCAAGGTTCCTATTCCCCAAAAAGTTGCATTCCTACCTCTCCCAAAAACGAATCCCTTGTTGCCAGTCACAATGCCTACATTCGGGAACATTTTTCGTAAAAATAGCTGATTTTTGGTACTGACAACAAACAAACTTTCATATATACCGAACAGAAAAACAAACTTTTGACCTAAGTTATGGCAATGAGAAACTGTTATTTTGATTGTTACGAGCTTGTTGGCGTGCGCTAAGCGCGCTGGAACCCGGCAATGCTGTCTCCCCTACCCTCCCGATCCCCTACCTACCCCGCCCACACCCGGGGAGGACAAATAAGTTTGCAGGAGGAAGGTGGATGTCTCCCCTGCCCTCCCGTTCCCCTACCTACGCCGCCCCACTCGGGGCGGACAAACCGGTTTCCAGGGGGAGGGTGGCTGTGTCATGTCTCCCCCTACTGTCACCCGGGGGAGGACAACCAATATTCACTAGGTTTTTATTATTATTATTATTATTATTATTATTATTATTATTATTATTACAAAAGCGACAACAAGAGCGAAATACAAAACCTTCGTCAAGTCTAGAGCCAACCTCTTTAACCAAGTTTTGTCCCAAACCTCTCTTATATTGGCGTTATATTTGGCGGTATAAGGAGCACTAATATGGATATATATCCAAGATGAGTTTGAAATTATCCCACGAGTAGCAGTAAATGCTGCCTTCAACCACTCTGCAAAAATAAGGATTGCCTGCTCGAAATATATCAATAATACAAACAAGAAAAAAATAAAAGTTTATAGAAAGGATAATCACTTATGTTTAAAACGAATTGGATTTGTAATATCAATCATTCTTATCAAGTCACACCAATTACACGGTTAAATTGCCTCGTAAGTGGAATGTAAAATTGTGATAAAAACGTAGATTGAAAATAGTACCAAGAAGTCAACCAACTAAGCACCTTAAAACAGTTAAAAGTTGCTCGCTATGTAAATGGTGCCGTTAAATTTAAATCCCAAGAGGTTCCCCCTAATCCACCAACTTCATAGAAACGTTTGGGTCCTTTAGTAAAGAGCTAGTTTGACTGAACTCTTGCTTTTGCCATTTTTTAAAGGTCTTAGTCAAATATTTGGAGGCACAAACACCTAAGGTATTAATTTTTCTGAATTATTTATTTCGAAGTTTTAATATGCAAATGTACAAATGACCCACTTATGCTACTGCAACAAAACTATACGAAATTATAAAATTTCTCTAGATAATTCCCAACGTAGCAAGTCTTTTTTTTCTTTCCGTTTTTGGTGTCTAGAAAACTATTAGCACCAGAGGCTTGTTACTCATCCATTGCCATTGGACGGAACAGACAAGATTTTGAGGCTGACACCTGAGTGGGTATTTTGCATAAGCATTGAAAATATTATCCTCTAGGGTGACATCCCTGAGGCAAACCGAAAATTTTTACCTTTGATATGTTGTTTCGGCAGTAATTCATAAAATAAAACAATATAAAAAATAAAACTAAAGCGTGTGACATATTAACATGTCTTGTTTGATACAGCCATTTCTTTAGGATAACTATACTTGAAATGAAATAAAGCAAAGGGAAAATAAATAGGAGAATAGAAGAAAATGCACAAAAAAGGAAAAATGTATAAAGAATAAAATATGTATTTACGAATATTAAGCAAGGAGAAGGAGAAAAACTATGATATTGAAATATTAGAAATGTGGAAATCACTGGTAAAGCCCCTTTTTTCTCAACTAAATCCGTCAACAGCGGGACTTGAAAAAAAATCCACTTTACTCAATTAGTTTTTGCAGTTTCACAAAAAGAGTCTTTGATCAAGCGTTCATGTGTCATAATTCTAAACGATGGATAAGCGTAACAAACCATGTAAAATATAATTCTGGTTCAGTTAATATACCATTTAAATTCGTTGTCGAAATAACTTTTACAATTTTATAACTATATATTTATCACCCATGACAATATACAGATCAGTTGACCCATTATTATTATTATTATTATTATTATTATTATTATTATTATTATTATTATTATGACCTCGTTAGCGCGAACTATGCGCGCTGGAACGGCGAATGCTGTCTCTCCTACCCTCCCAATCCCTTACCAATACCGCCCCCACCCGGGGCGGACAGACACGCTTGCAGGAGAAGGGTGGATGTCTCCCGTACCTCCTGTTCCCCTACGTACCCCGCCCCACCCGGGGTGGACAAATGGGTTTGCAAAAGGAGGGTGGATGTCTACCCTACCCTCCCGTCCCCCTACCTACCCCGCCCCCACCCGGGGCGGACAAACCGGTTTGCAAGGGGGTGGTTGGTGGCTGTGTCACATCTCCCCCACTGTCACTCGGGGGAAGACAAACAAGATCCACTCGAATTTTATTATTATTATTATTATGACTGGCCCACTAATGTAGGACTTATACGGTGCACTTAGTCTTGAAAACCCTTACAACTTTGGTGTTATGCGTTATTTGAGGATTTATGTTATATTTCCTCATTATTTCCATTTTTTAAATGTGTGAAACTGATGATTATCAATTTTCAATGCTATGAAAATTAAGTCGGAATTTGTTCTAGTGAGCACATAGACTATGAATCTACCACACCTACAAAGTAGCCGCGGATAATGATGTACTTATTTAAATCTCATTAACCTAACACAAATGGGAAAACAAGCACGTTAAAAGAAGAAGAATATGAATATGAAAGCACAATAGGAATCCCTCAGGATGCGTTTTTCTAAATTCCTAATTATTATGGCTCAACAAAAAATTTGGAACGCAGCATAATTTATAATGTGCACGTTAATTGAATATTAGCGTGAGCAAAATGAAAGGTCTCAATAAAAATATATCAGTATTTACATTTTATCTTTCTTTCCTCGATCATTTTGTTGTTTTTTTTTCTATTTAGCTATGAATGAATAGATGAATGACTGAATTTATTCATTCATTTATTCACTTATTTACTTATTTATTTATGAATAAAATTATTGAAAACTAACAATCTGACAATAAACAAAAATGCACAGCTGGGAGCGGAAAAGGTGAAAATTCTATAGAATTTGAAAATAAAATTTTTTTCATTATCTGAGTTGAAAATACGGAATTTACAGTTACTACTTCATTACTGTGCGGATTTTACTGCTCAGTGAAAATCTTACAAAATTTAACTATTCTCCTTTTACTATATAACTTTACATGAATCTTTAGCCATGACATGCATTATTTCTTCTATACAGGCATTGCGAGATTAAAAAGAACAACACATCTCAAGATGGAAAAGATATTAAATTTGAGTCGCCATTAAGCGTGACCACCTGTAGTAGGTAAAATGGAAAATTTCTCAATCTCATCATAATAATTCTAAGAAATCTTCACCTAGGTTAGTTTATGACAATCAAACTAACAATTCCATTGCACATAACCAAACCAGAACCACACACACACACATACATACATGCATATATATATATGTATATATATATATGTATATATATATGCATGTATGTGTGTGTGTGTGGTTCTGGTTTGGTTATGTATGCATATATGTATGTATACCATACAAGGTCAAAATATCACGCGTTTAAAAAGGTATTCTCATTAAATATGTAAAAGTAAGTATAGCTTAGTTTTACCAGACCACTGAGCTGATTAACAGCTCTCCTAGGGCTGGCCCATGAAGGATTACACTTATTTTACGTGGCTAAGAACCAATTGGTTACTTAGCAATTAAATATGTAGGAAGCATAAATCTACATATTTACAAATGACTCAAACAACCGTGACTTAATGATTTCACAGAGAAGCATGTCACATTTTAAAGTCCTTTCATATAATTTTACTTAAAATTCAAACTGAAAAAGATTTCAAACTTATGAAACTATCCTAGAGAACAAGCAACACGGAAACAACCACAGATTATCTGACTCTCCTTCACATGTGCTTAAAAAAAAATCTTTAATCTGCAAAAATCTTCCTTCACTCTCCGAAACATTCTGCTCATTCGACTATTGCATTTTCTCCTTTACTGCTTGCCATGCCAAGTAAGGAATTAACGAAGGTAGATATCCTATGATTTATGCAGCAATAGCCTTTCTCATTTTTCTTTGGCATATTTACTTAGCGGGAAATTTTCTCAAGCCCGTCGTTAGAATAATTCAATGTGAGAATTAGTTCAGCCCTTTCCGGAACGGCAGACTACGAAATTGGTTAATGAAGTTTCATTAGAATCGCATATTGGAATCTTCATTATTCTATTCTCTCGGGTACTCATAATCCAGAAAAGATTACATCTGGAACTGAATGACGGGTTTATGAGAAAGAGGAATGTGCGAGTCTTTTTTTTCGACATAAATACCGTTAGGATTTAAATGGTTTGCAGATGTTTCATAAAACTATTTTTTTCTAATTATAATTGTCAGTGTGGTGTGACCGGGCTCTTGCAGTGATATTGTATCTGCTTCTATAGGACAGGAAGTTTGTCCTTGATATAGTAACGAAATGATGAATATTGCAGTGAGTGCCATGTTGATATTCTCGTGATGTTCTTTCAATATATTTGGTTACATCATTCTATCAACACATTCTCGGGCCTTTTAATACATATAAAAAAAATTAAGCTATCACTGAACAGTCCTCTTCTGGGTCTTTATTTTATAGCTTAAAATGATTCTTAGATTTTGAAGTGCAGTTGTTAGTCACCTAGTATTTATACTTGGAGGTATTTGGTTTGTTTTAACCTTATGGTTTTTTTATATATTTAATGTAATGTCTTCTTACTGCTTTTTTTCTTAACACCGAGACATTTTTATTGACCTTAACTGTTGCCATTATGCACACACACACTATATATATATATATATATATATATATATATATATATATATATATATATATATATATATATATATATCCTTTAATATATATATATATGAAATAATATATTTTATATATAATCAGGGGAATTTTTAGCTGATAAGAAGTTCGTCGTCCTTTAATATCGAAGGACAAGTCAGGACTACAGTGGACGCATTAACCCATCCGGCTGAAGTAATATATTTACTGATTGTATATGAATCACGGTGACGGCATTTTTAGTTGATAATAAGTCCTGATTCCTCGTCCCGACCACGGACGGTGGCTTATTATCAACTAAAAAGCGAAGGTAACAAGAACTCATTACTACAGTGGATATTAAAGGACGTTTGTAGCTTTTGATTGTATATGAATCACGGTGATGTGATAAATAGTCATGAGGCTACGTGCGACAAAGCACTACACGGTCAACATGGCAGATTGGATATGAACGCAAAAACGGTGATGTTGATGGGAGATGGTAAAACCCTCTCTTGTGGCCGACTGGTTAGTGTGTATAGCCCTGATTCCTCGTTTATACGGTGGACTTATTATCAACTAAAATAACATATATGAAAATATATATATATATATATTATATATAGCTTGATTGTATATGAATCACGGTGATATAAATATATATATATATATATATATATATATATATATATATATATATATATATATATATATATATATATATATATATATATATATATATATATATAATACATTTCTGATTTACCTCGGGACCGTACCCCAGTCTTTAGCGAGAGTCAAGGGCATTAGCAATTCGGACGCAAAGGTCACAAAAGGAGTTGGAACCTAAGTACTACGTAACTGAGTTTCTTCCAAGCATGCAGTTAAGGCCTAACATACCAGCGAATTTTACCCAACTCCCCGAGCCATCAGCGCTCGAACTGCTAATATTTCATTAGAATTACTCGTTTCACCGTGAGATATGATGGAAATGAACACATGGAAACATGTTCCACAGAAATAAATTTCCGACTCACCATGAGACCGAATCCCGGTTTTTTGAGTGTGAGTCCAGGGCATTAGCAATTCAGACGCAAAGGTCATAAAAGAAGTTAGAATCTAAGTACTATGTACCTGAGGTGTTTCCCGGGCAGCGTCCCAGCGCCCAACATACCAGCGAATTTTACCCAACTAAGCAATTCGAGTGCTGATGGGTCGGGGAGATGGGTAAAATTCACTGTTGGGCAAGTAGGTGCCTGCCCGGGAAAAACCTCAGTTAGCAGTACTTAAGTTCCAACTTCTTTTATGACCTTTCCATCCAAATTGCTAATGCCCTGGACTCTCACTTGAAAGATCGGGGTTTGGTCCCATGTTGATTCAGAAATTTATTTCAGGGAAACATGTTCCCATGTCAACTCTACAGTATATATATATATATATATATATATATATATACAGTATATATATATATATATATATATATATATATATATATATATATATACATATATATACACATTATATATACATATATATATATACATATATATATATATATATATATATATATATATATATATATATATATATATATATATATATATATATATTGGCTGAAGTCACTGGGAGAATTCAAAATGAAAGGACAGAGTGCCAAGTACTTTCGTGTATTTTAACACATCTTCAGGGCACAAGATCACACGCTTACTTTTGTGATTTATTAATAAATAAATAAATAAAAAATATATATATATATATATATTATAATTATATCATATATATACATTTTATATTTTACACATTAAGCTCCAAATTTCATTTCATATCCAATTCGCGCTACCTCGGAAATACCGAAGGAGAATTAAAATTGATTAGTAACAGTCACCTGATTGACTCGATTCACCGAGAGTAACTATCGAGTACTGTGCTCTACCAACCTGGCCGTACAAATCACCGTCGAGTGTGACTATTTGTACTTGGCGTCGGCATCAACCCACCTCCACTATGACAGCCAATTGATGTCGACGCCAAGTACAAATACCCGTATTCGACGGTGATTCGTACGGCGGAGTCGACATTAACTACCTCTCTTGACAGCCTGGTTGGTAGAGCACTCGTCACTGAATTCAGATGGTTACCGTCGGTGGATCGAGTCCATCAGATAACTATCACTTATCATTTATAATTCCCCTTAGGTATTATTTGCCAGGTAGAGCGAATTGGATATGAAATGGAATTTGAAACTTACTCATGGGGCTGGGATACTTACACTAAATACCTGAATCTACAACTAATTCAATTCCAAAAAATGTGCAGTAGTAATATACACATATATATATATACATATATATATATATATATATATATATATATATATATATATATATATATATATATATATATATATATATATATTTTTTATGCTGATAAACAAAGCTCTGGGGTTGCAAAGATACAAGCCTTCTTCCGCCCCTTCTAAGGTTGTGTTTGTAGATATTGCTTTCCAATACTTATCCCAGCTGCGAGAAGTAAATCACAGATTATTTTCACTAGAAGACTGACTTTCACTTCTATTTAAGTGAAACTATTTGTCAGTATGGTTTTTTTTTTACCTAACCGCGCTAGTTATCAACATAATTTGTATTGGAAATTCCTGATACTCTTAAAAGATTTTTCAAGTACTGAGCATAATCCTAATTACCATGTCGGTATAACAGAAAAGATTGGGACCTGCCAAAGGGAATAAAATAGCAGTATAGGAATTCCTCTAAAGATTCACCAAACTATTTCCACAGATACAGTCCAGTTTTAAATTCATTTTGTTTTCTTCCCTTTTCCTTCTTAACTTAGAGAGTGAGATATTTACTCCTTAAAAAAATTTGTGATAAGAAACTTCTATATTTACCAGTAGCATCTTACGATTAAATTCAAATAAAGAACAAGAAATTAGGAATAATTATGACTCATGTTTCCATCTGGACATGTAAACGGAAATACACTTCATCACCCGTGAAGAACTTTCCTGGCCTTTTGCACATATCCGTGTAAGTATTACCAAAATATTAGAAATTAAATTATTTTGATCTTCGACATTTAAAAATGAGGTATTGGTAGTTTATAAAAAAAAAATAGCATTATATTTTAGCTATTATGCAGGATGAAAACATCTGAACAATTTCACGATGATGAAATTTTTCGTGTGCGTAATTTCACTTTTCCAAAGTTTCTCCCTCATAAGTTTAGGTTTATTGTTAAAGCTTTAGAGAGAGAGAGAGAGAGAGAGAGAGAGAGAGAGAGAGAGAGAGAGAGAGAGAGAGAGGGGGGGGGAGGGTACAACTTACATGCAGATAATCTGCTCTACCAAAAATACAGCACGAGAAAAATGAAAGATAACTACAGAGCTTAACCATTTTACACTCATGCAATATTACTTTACAAAATTGTTGCCCTTTATTTCTTAATCCACACACACATATATATATATATATATATATATATATATATATATATATATATATATATATATATATATATATAATTCCATACAACTTCTACTGTTTGCTACTACTTATAACTTCTTAGAGCAAACGGGTAGCGTTGCTCACTACCACTACGGAGGCATTCCGCACTAAAGAGACTGGCCTGACGCATATGACTGCCACTGGCGTCAGCAGATAAGCCCATCAGCCATTTAGAGTATTTAGACAAGGAAGAGGATGTGTGGATCAAGTGTTTGCTATGAAACAGTTGTGTGAGATGGTTGAAAGCTATGGGAAGCAGAGGTTCAGCGTTGGTTGGAAAGAGGGTGCCTGGCTTGGCGTCTGTATGGGACTGAGACGCGGTCGTGTTACTTGTTAATGGAACTTTAATTTTATAAGTTTATTGATGGAGAAAATCAAGAATTCAGAGAAAGGACAATAGATGCTGGTGCAAAAATTTTAGGTAATAGTACGGTTCATGATTGTGGAACGGAGGATGTTTGCAGATGATACAATGCTCAACGAAAGTAATAAAGAAAAACTGCAAAGAACAGCGAAAGACTGCAAATTTTGGGAGTTAATGACAGCAAAGATGAGATTGGAGCAACAAATGTTAATATGGATGTATTAAGAATGGAAGTAAATATACTGACTGATGGTAAGATGAGAGAAGAGAGAAGCACAGAATAAGTGAGGCAAGGAAGGTAGCAAGACGTTTACGAAAGATCAGGGGGAAAAATAGGGCATCTATGGAAGACAACGCGGGAGTGTATGAGGAGCTGAGCTAACTGTCCCTTGTAGACGTAAAAAGGATATATTAAATTATCATAAAAGAAGAAGGGCAGAAGCTGTATAGCTGAATTTTTATGTAGTATAAGTGCCATTAGAAGAATTAAAAATGTGATAAATGTTAAGTTACAAAGGAAACGTAGGGGGGTTAAGATAGGTTAGTGGATAAAACAGAGTATTTTGAAATGGTTCAGCGAAGTAGAATGAAGGGGAAACCATTGTTGAGTGAAAGTATAAAGTTCAGAAGTATCTGGGACGAGGAGGGTAGAAAGACGTAGAAATTGCTGGTTAGGGATGTGATAGCGGTCTAGGAGAGGAAATACCTTAATATCTAGGACGGGGAAGGGTACAAGCGAGATAGCGGTAAATGACCTAGTTTATTTATGGGGGTTCAACGCTCATCTGACAACCCTTCATTGTAGGTGCATGAACAAGCTTGTATTGAGAAAGAATTTTACATATGTGGTTCTTCTACTATTCATTATTTAAAGTTTAAATAAGGAAGTTATCGTTTTCTTGTCTTTGCCTAGAAACCACCCATTATCTGGGGAAGCAGCATACGAAGCCCAACAAAAAAGTTAATCAAGGAAGTCTTTATTGATAATAGAGCCCATAATTAGATCACCAGTGGCACACCGGTGACAATACGAAAAACCAAAATCCGCCACGGGAATCGCTTGATTCCAATTTACCTCCATTGGCCGCGTCCGACGCTTCCACTGGGGAAAGGATTTTTGGCTGCCATAATCAGCGGGGAAAGTCCTCGGGTCCACTGGTAACGAAGCAATTTGGAACTGATTTGTACTCTCTCTCCCTCTCTCTCTCCCTCTCTCTGTGACTATAACATACCTGCCAAACGCTACCATGTTCGGACATTCAGATACTTTTGCATATTTATGTATACAAGCATACAAAATGTTTAACACTGTGAGTAATCAGTTATTAGAGGAAAGGGTTGAAACGATTGACCATCCAACCTGTGAGACCTTTCACAAAAAAACTAAAAGGAAAGGGAAATTAAGAAGCAGTACTCGATTTTCTAACGTCATAAAAATTATCACATATGGTAACTATAATTAGTGAGTTACCAGGATATGAAAGTCTAATGCGGGTTGAACACTGCTTTCTAAAAACAAAACTTCAATAAAAGAAAAGTATATTTTCCCTAATGCTTACCAATTAACTAACTGTCTAGCAGCTGGGTAAACAATACCAATAAAATATATATATATATATATATATATATATATATATATATATACATATATATAATATATATATATATATATATATATATATATATATATATATATATATATATATATATATATATATATATATATACTGTATATATATAAAGATAAAATCCACGAAGGAAAGGGAAACACTGGAGTGCTGCAGAGGTTTTTCGACTGTCTGTCGTCCTTTACTTAAGTAAAGGTCGACAGGCAGTCTAAAGGCCTCGCAGCACTTTTTAGTGTTTCCGTTTCCTTCGTGGATTTTATCTTTATTTATATATTCATCACGTTCCATATTTTCGTGATTCAGTTATACATATATATATATATATAATATAAATATATATATATAGTTAAAAAAAAAAATATATATATATATATATATATATATATATATATATATATATATATATATATATATATATATATATATATATATATATATATATATATATATAGGCCGTTTTGCTAGATAGTTACTACTGCACTTTCAGTGCACAAGTAAATAAAAACGCCTTCTACATTAATATCATATTTCTGCTTAATTACAGGATTTCAGATTGGAATTCGACAGTGATAAGTTCTAATGGATAAAGCAAAAGTAATAATAAAAATATTAGGCTTGGATAAAATCATTCTTAGTTCTTTACGTTAATTAATTTCGAAACAATAATATAATGTTGCAAGGTTTGGATAAATGTTTTTTGGGGGTTTCATTTACTCTAAATTTCACAGTAAACTATATATTCAATATAAAAAGATAATAATTGTAGAGTTGTATGAAAAAAAAGAGGTTACGAAACCTATTAGCTTAGCATTTATACTTCCAGATTTATAAATATCGAAGGAGTCAAATGACCTGCATTCTAAGAAAGCATTTTAGGCATCACAGTTAATAGCTGTATTCACCTCTTAATTTTTTTTTTCCAAAAAATCATGGAAAAGCTTTCCACTGAAAGTCCTGAAATGCAGAAGGATCGAACCAATTTTATTTTTTTAAAAGTGGAATTGGAACCTACAGCTGGCTGGAAGACAAGAGGGAAATGTTGAGCACATTACTGATCTTAAGTCGTGAAAATAGTGAAAACTCAGTGGAATTAAGGAAAATAAACCTGGAGGTCCAAATAATAACCGAAGTGAAACAAGATAATGGTAAAAAGGAAAATAACACTCTCATTCAAACTCACATTTTAAAAAGCAGTTATTTCTTGTGTAGAAAATATTCTGAGACTCATATTTCGTATACACAATAGCCTCATAAACACAATAACGTGTAGCGACGAATGCCTCAGCCGTGAAAAGGGAAATTACCGCAAAGAGATTCCAATTAAGAAATTTAGAATTGTAAATGAGCCGCCTGGTGCTTTTGGAACGAATCCAATTTGCCGTGTTCGTACAAAAAGCTTTCCTAGTAAATCCTTTTTCTTCTCCCGGCATAAAAGATTTTAAGGCCCTGAGGCAAAAGTGCATGTTTCTTTTAAATGCAATACAAAATTATACGAAAAATGACTAGAGGAACAACTGCAATTCTTAGGCAGAATTGATAGATGAGTAAATGAGAAATAACTGGTAATTTTTGTGGGAATATAGTCCTTTCTACCGTTGAGCCCAAACAGGTACTTTTGAGTGAGAGGCGAAAGCACCTGAGTGATATAGTCTCCCTCACCCTCTCTCTCTCTCTCTCTCTCTCTCTCTCTCTCTCTCTCTCTCTCTCTCTCTCTCTCTCTCTCTCTCTCTCTCTCTTCAAATAACAAAGACTTTAGTGCATATGAATTTACTGTTTTCCAAGCCAAAAAAATTGGGGACTATTACAATACCACCATATATAAAAGATCGACAGATTGCGACGAATATGAATGGTCCATAGCCCAATTTTATTCTATATATTTTGTAATAGAATTGTAAAGCAAAAGATTAAAATATATATGAGCGGAAATACTTTTACTAATTTTACTACGTTCAGGACTGGAAGATTTACCTAAGTATTACCAAAGTAAATTTATTGTATCAGACAATAGGATGTAATGCATTACTTACATTTGCAACATTCACAACAAGAAGGTACATTTCAAACATTATGATGAGTTGGGACTGTTCAAAACTTTATTCAGCTAACTTATATTTAAGTTTTAAAAAATCCTACCCGTAAAAAACATTTCAGTGTTAGAGGATAAACTTTCAAATTTGCTGACGCAGTTATTGGAAAGACATGAAAACCGAAAATAGGTAATACATGTGAAATATTTAATGAGGAAAATGTGGTATTTCTGTTTTCCAGTGTTCGTTTACCAAAAATATTCCTAAAGTTAACAGAAGCAAAGAACTTTTCACATGTATGTGTTTATCAACATTATTTGCATATGTAAATGAATACATAATTTATTAAAAAAATATTGGAAAGACTTTATAACATTAACACTCATCCAGAACATCTAGTTATAGGAATCACTGGAATGTACCACACACACACACACATATGTATCATATATATATATATATATATATATATATATATATATATATATACTGCGTCGAATTTAGTCGCATTACTTATTGTGCTTTTAAACAGTTCTTTAATAGTGGGAAATACTGCTTCTTTCGTAGATAAGCCGCACTTCAGTAATGCCATATTGTACAATTCAGGTTCACACGTTCTTTATTGTATCTTTTGCGGTTAGGATACTTAATGAAGAGGTTTGCCTGTTTCCGACTAAGCCACAGAATTTTTTTTTATCTGTACTTAATAAGTTATCCAGATTACTCATCACTTCAGATTTTGGAATACAAGAAAGATTTTAAAGTATTTGTTGATTAGAATTCTTACATCGGAATTCTTTAAATACCTCATGACACCAACGTTCCTTCCAGATCATCTGTTTAATTAATGTTTAGGCAAATCGATGTTAGGTATTTACAGCGTTTCAAGTATTTCCGTATTGCTTCAACAGAGGCAGTTCAGTGAGAATTGATTCGACCAGTAAAGACGGAACAGAAATTGCTGATCGTTCCTGCTATATATATATAAGAAGAGTTAGAGGGTTGGATAAAGCTTAAAAATATATCTTACTGGTACACTAACACTTATGTGATAAAAGAGAAACGCGCACACACACACACACACAAACACACAAGGTCCCATTTCTCGGGTACTATCCGCAAACTCTCAAAGAAATTTTCCAGTGATCGTATATGCATTAGTTACTAGTAAACCTAACAGCAGTATTTCTGAAAAAATTTCCCGCAGAAATATAACGTTACGCTTAGCACAAAGTTACGATATCCAGTTTCCATTTCGAAACTCATTAAAGCTAAATCCGGCATTGGCAGTGGAAAGCCACCACTGGCCTTGGTAACTTTATAGTTAAAATGTGTTATTACTATTTTCAAAACACAGTTAAACCTGTTTTTATCATGAGCGCAAATACACATAATCTCTCTCTTTTCTAGTATATATATATATATATATATATATATATATATATATATATATATATATATATATATATATATATATATATATATATATATATATATGTATATATATATATATATATATATATATATATATATATATATATATATATATATATATATATAATAACATATTCATGGTTTGCTTTCATACGCTGAGTTATATCGAAACGAACTATATACGGAATAAATTTCATGTGGGACTTGAAAGGTGAAATAATGCTTGGATATTTATATATGCTTCCAAAAAAACCATGCCATAGCGTAAAAAAAAAAATGGGGGAAATATGATCACGTACAATAACAATTGTATTTTAGTGGCAAATTAATATTTGTAAAAAGATTAATGCGAAGATTTCATATAACGTGTTTATTTTTTTAAACATTTTCAATTCCGTTTAGTTTTGATTTCCACATATCTATTTCAGAATCGCTGTATAGAAAAGCGAGAGAAATATTCATTATTTTAAAAGAGAAAACTCTGATTTAAATACCGAGGGGTCAGTAGATTCTGCCACTGACTTTCTAATGGAATAAATTATTCATTCCATGAGCATTATACATAATAAATCACATGCATCACCGGAAGCAGTCTCACACATTTTGGATTCACTGACGCAAAAGTTTGATACAAAGTATTTACACAAGGATTTAAACCGTTCTGTTATTCTTAAGAAATTTTGCAATAAGGAACCAGTTTTACTGTTGGGAATTATTTTTGAAAGTTGGTGGACTGTGTATAAACAGAAAATAATTATAAAAAATTAAATCCCTATTTAATATGCACTTTTCTTTTAAAACGTCTCTAATACAATTAGGTGGGCTCCCCACAGAAAAAAAAACAAGAATTACTATCACGTTCCTTCCATAACTGCTGAATCCATAATATTTTCCATTTCTAGATAACGTCCGCAACCGATGCCACTTTATATATCTTCATCCAAGACTCAAAATCAGTGTATCAAACTCTGCACAAGGCATATCAGTCTTCCACGCACCCGGCGGTTTCTGGATACATTGCCCTTACTTTCCCAGCTCCTCTTGTGCACTGACTTTCTCTCCTCTCCTTCCTTCCCTAACTTGCAATATATACATACCTTTTACTTACCTATCGTCATCTATTCCTGACGCCTGACCAAATCACCGCAAAACACTTGAATCACTCTTTTTCTCTCCTGTTAACTTTCTTGCTACTTCTTTGCCTTAATTGTGATATTTATTACATCAGTCCTCTCAACTCCCCACATATTATTCCAATAATCCTTCTTAACAACTAAAACGTTTTTCTCACTTATTCTCAGCCAACATTCACACTTACTTCCACTACAGGAGAGTCGGTTCAAGGAGGCTTCATATGTAATCAAAATCCAGGGCACGTTTTTAAGTTGCCACCCGGTCATTTCTTGTGCAGCTCATCAAGTATTACAGATTTTCCTTTCAAATCTATAGGAGTCTGTATAGACAGCCATTCACTATGTACAATTTACAAAAGATGAGGAGAAAATTAGAAGTCAAGAGTGGATAATCACCAATAAAAAGACTAGAAATTGATTTAGGTACTTTCCTGTAATGGTCACATTGCTGTTTAATTAAATCTGAAATGAATATTGAACCGAAGAAAATTGATGGGGCTCAATTTTTCTTGTGAACGTTACAGATGTGCTCCATAAGACCTTTCATTAACGAAGCAATAGATATCTTTAAAGCAGACCCTCCGAACTTAAAACGATGGCAATAAAAGGAAGAGAGGTAATCAATTTTTCCAATGTAGCTTCTCTACTTTTTAATATTAATAGTCATTTGCATCTTTTTTTTTACACGAATAAGTTAACTAAAATATTGCCTTCTATAAATAACGTAAGTTATTCTATATTCACTGAACTTTCCTTGGAGTGATCCCATTGCTAGACATGCTAATAATAATTCTAAAATTGGGATTTATGTCACTTTTACAATATTTTTTATTATTATTTCCGCCAAAAAGACTCTTTTCAAACTTCGCTCTAATGTTTTCTGTTATATTTCCCGGGATTTTTCTGTTATATTTCCCGGGATTTTTCTGTTATATTTCCCGGGATTTTTCTGTTATATTTCCCGGGATTTTTCTGTTATATTTCCCGGAATTTTTCTGTTATATTTCCCATCCTGGAAGGGTTGAACCAAGATCAGTTATAATCAAGTATGTTCTTGACAACTTTTCTAGAACCTCCGTTTGCAGCAAGATTTAATTACTAGATAAGCTTCTCCTCAAGATGGCGAAGTCTTTGAATTCCCAAGAAGTTTGGTTGCACCGACCATGAAACAAAATCAAACATTTAAAACTAGAGATTCCGGAATCTCGGACTTCTCTGTTCGGTTGCCTTTTCCCTCTACTGAAAACTATGGAGTTCTTTAACTGCTCTAATATCGACATTAAAAATTTTCTCCTTAAGAAATTTTCTTCCAAGAAATTCAAACCTACTGCCTCTTGTTACAGTATAGCTGACGGTTTTTTATTCGCTGATCTTTTTCATTCCTTGGCTGAAAACACATTTGATTTCTCATCCTTTAGAACGTATAAAAAACCTGGATTCAGGCTGCTATCGAGAAAATAGCTTAAATCCGTATTTATAATGGGCTAAGTATAAACCTTATCGGGGGCAGTAGACGGGGCTCTTGGAAGGATTATCGAGATATACATTCGATAATGCTATTCACATTATTTTATTATAGAATGGAGCACAGTTTTACGTGAAATTTTAAAGTGAATTGGAGAAATCTAAGATTTTAAAACGAATAATAAACTGCAGAACGAGTGCAATTATCATATTATTTTCTTACTATGATACACATTTACACCTTATACATCATTTCATATGCGTACACGTAAAGATTACACATATATATATATATATATATATATATATATATATATATATATATATATATATATAAATACATATGTATAAATATATATATATATATATATATATATACATATATATGTATATATATATAAATACACACACATACATATATATTTATGTATATATATGATCTACAGGTGACAATTTTACGAGATAGGGAAGTAAGTGTAGTAGCCACAAAGCTTTCTTAACATCTCGTTTGCTTGACACTTTTTGGAGAAGCTTATCACTAGAAAGCCTAAGGTTCACATGAAAAAATTCTAACGTCTGTCGCTGGATTCGAACCCGCATTTTGATATACTGAATGATGGTACGAATCCTCCCACAGACGACAGAATTTCTTTTTTTTTGGGTCATAGGCTTTGTAGTGACAAGCGTGATAAGCTTCTCCAAAAAGTGATGAATTTGTATTAATTAAAAGAAAGAATTAAGCATAAATGCATGAAACCATTTGGTTGGCTGACAGTGTTTCCTCAGGTCAAAAAAGCATTAACTTCCTAATGAACCTCTTTATTGCAAAATTTCGTAAAGAGTATGACGAAGGCATTTCATCTTCTCTTGTTATCTTTGGATTAAGAAAAGCAAATATAAAGAGCCCGGGGAAACGTAATGTAGTCTCAACCGAAACCTAATTACCGAATTACCAGCCGTGCTGTGTTTCGCCTGAGGATTTTGGCAAGCTTTCAAGTCTCTTAATATTATTCGGTCCGGATACAGTCAGCCAGCATATTGCGAATGTGGCGTAGTTTCGGTACGGCTGAATATCATCGCGCGAAAATGGAAAATAATTGAACGGTGACGAAATGCATTCCTGTACGGGCTTGAGTATTCAAATACATGTCGGAAGAAGAAAATGTATACTAAGAAAATATGAATTATTCCAACGAAAGGAATGGTAAATTGGCTTACAAAAATAGACTTTTAAAGATATTTGCTGTCTTTCAGTCTAATTTTTCTGACACTCCTAAAATTTATAATCGTATTTCTCTTTCTTTACCTTAAATATTGAATGTCACCTAATTCTTTTATAACAGTTTTCACATTACCCCCTCACGCCATCTTGACCTACCTTTTAATTAATTAAACTACAGCACCTTCCTTACATCTTTTATTGCTCAGCACTTCTTCAGTTATCTTAAGTTAACATATATTATCAAGAAAGCTAATAACTTTTTATGGTCCTCGATTCATTTTTAGGATTGATTTTTTGTGTTCCTTTCTCGTTTCTCTTTACATACATATATAGTAGTATATATATATATATATATATATATATATATATATATATATATATATATATATATATATATGTGTGTGTGTGTGTGTGTGTGTGTATATATATATATATATATATATATATATATATATATATATATATATATATATATATATATATATATATATATATATATATATATATATATATATATATATATATATATATATATATATATATATATATATATGCATGGAACTCCACATTTACATGTTTTACCTCTTTGTAAATCTCAGTTTCTCTTATTTACAGGTTGAAATGTTCTACGTCTTTTCGTTTGACTTCCTTCGGTTTCACCGTTTGTTAAAATATAGGGTCTAATTTTTAAATATTTAAATAGATTAATTTCTCTCTTTTTTTCCCGCCATACAAAAAAGAGTTTAGGACCATAATTTAAACTAAATTTTCTTTTTAAAAATAATAAAAAAAAATAATAATCATCATCATACGAAGAAGAAGAAGAAAGTAGAGAAGAATAAAGTGCAGCTGAAGCCTTAAACACCTCATTCAGCTTCGTGGATCCTGTTGTTTGATCCCCAAAGGAACAACAACGTTATTGTTGCTGGTCTGAAAGGAACACGTCGTTCCGCCATTTAGTTCTATTTTGTCCCTCTAAAGGGATTACCAGCCTTTAATACCGTTTTCTCTTCCTAATGATATGGTACAAGACTGCTCTGTTACATAACCTTCTCTTGGACAAAAATAATACTCTGTTGTTGCTGTTAGTATAACTGTTATTCTTGTTCGCATTTGTTATCAACATTGCTGTTATTTTTTTATTATTTGCATTTTGAGTCAACAGAAATGTGGATTTAACAATGAAGTATCAAAGAAAAAATTCTCTCAACAACAAGCACGTACGAATTATCGGTATGAAGAATTTGTGACACATGAATGTTGTATCTAATTGGTTCTTATTAGTATGATGAGTGGTAGCCTGATACGCAAATGCTAGATCCATTTATACATACATAAATACATACAAGCATATATATGTGTATATATATATACAAATACATATATACAAATATATGTATATACATACAATATATATATATATATATATATATATATATATATATATATATATATATATATATATATATATATATATATATGTGTGTGTCTGTGTGTGTGTATTTGTTCTCTTGTCAAATGATTAATTTAACTTGATTTTTCAAATATGGTTTTCCTTGAAAAAGCGTACCTTCTTTTGTTTGAAATGCTACTGTTTCGCCTTGTATTTTGTTTTTATCAGGTCTTGCTCGTGTATATGGGTCCACCAGCTCTTAACTTACAATAGCGGAGATAGGTTGAAATGAATTAACGAGTTCGTGTTTGTTTGTTTGCTGTTTTAACTGTTTGCCTTTGTCCAGTGTATATCTCAAAACGTTACTGGTGGATCCCTCAGAATATGCCTTATGGCTGGTCTGCAGCCAAATGAATAGTTGATATGTTTTCCTAGTGTGTCTATCTAATCAGAAATATAACGGTAATCTTCAGTTACTATTGCATTCGCATAGAACTCATAATATCAAGTTCATTATGAAGCTCTGCATTTAGGTGGTTAAGAATCTGCATTGGGTAAATATGGATTCGGCTCCCAGTGCACCGTGGGTATAAAGATAGTAGGAGCTTATATGTTCACAGTCTTACGTATGTACTGTATTTGATTATAGATACTGATAAGGCTTTGGATCTAAATTATATCTTTATCCTGCAGTTCTTCTTTTCCTAAGAAATTTAAACCGTATAATTACCGTATACAGATTGGCCAAATATAATGTACTCAGCAGCCAATTCTAAAAAAGTTAAACTATATAACTGGATGTGGTTTCTGAAGACTAATTAGCTTCAGGATACACAAACACAAACACACACACACACACACACACACGTTTAACTTTTTTAGAATTGGTTGCTGAGTACATTATATTTGGCCATATTGTATACGGTAATTATACGGTTTAAATTTCTTAGGGAAAGAAGAACTACAGGATAAAGATATAATTTAGATCCAAAGCCTTATCAGTATCTATAATCAAATACAGTACATACGTAAGAATGTGAACATATAAACTCGTACTCCCTTTATACCCATGTTGCACTGGGAGCCGAATCCATATCTACCCATTGCAGATTCTTAACCACCTAAATGCAGAGCTTCATAATGAACTTGATATATTATGAGTTCTATGCGAATGCAATAGTACCTGAAGATTCCCGTTAATTTTTTGATGGGATTCCAGGAAAATATATCAATTTTGGCTGCAGACCAGCCATAAGGCATATTCTGAGGGATCCACCAGTAACGTTTTGAGATGTACACTGGACAGAGACAAACAGTTAAAACAGCAAACAAACAAACACGAACTTGTTAATTCCTTTCAACCTATGTCCGCCATTGTAAGTAAAGAGCTGGTGGACTCATATACACGAGCATGACCTGATAAAAACAAAATACAATTCGAAGCAGTAGCATTTCAAACAAAAGAAGGTACGCTTTTTTCAAGGAAAACCATATTTAAAAAATCAAGTTAAATTAATCATTTGACAAGAGAACATGTTTTTATAACAGATACCGGATTTCGAAATGAAAGCAATTCAGTAGTATTCGATGAACGGCATTGCATGTTATGGCTGCCGACATTCCAGTCAAAACGTTTGTGGAAAACATACACCAATTCTTTGTCTGTATTGTTTCTCCGTTTATACAAATCAGTTGGATCGCATTTTTAAGTCTTATTTGCTTGGCATAAAACTTCATATCTATGTGGGAACGATTTATTGAAGCTTAATATCTATTTGGAATCGTTTTATTAAAACTTTAATACCTATTACGAAAAGTTTGATTAAAGCTTAATACCTATTTGGAAATCTTTCATTAGCGCTTAATACCTATTTAGAAACGTTTTATCTAAAGCTAATACCTCTTTGGAATATTCTTTTGAAAACGTTTTATTACAACTTAATACCCATTTCGAAATGTTATATTAAAGCTTAATACCAATTTCGAAACGTTATATTAAAGCTTAATGCCCATTTCGAAACGCTATAGTAAAGCTTAATACCTATTTGAAAAGTTTTGTTAAAACTTAGAGCCTAATGCAAAACGTTTTGTTGTAGCTTAATATTGGTTTGCAAACGTTTTACTAAAACTTAATGCTTAAATTAGAGAAGCGTTTTTTAAAAAGTTAATGTCTACTTTTAAACGTCTTAATAAAACTTAATCCGTATTCGGAAACATTTCTTCCCAGTACATTAGATTCATATCTTCTGTAAATATGGTAAATTTCAAGTGATGATTTAAGGTGAAAAAATAAACATAATCGAGAAAGTGAGCAAGACTTTTTTTTTTTTTCACTTCAGCTATCTTGGCGGTGATGAAAAGTTTTGAAGTTATGTTTTTATTGTTTCCCCTTATGGCATTTCCATGGCCTACGGCAGTGTTACAAAACTACTCAAACTTTTTGTCGAGTTTTATTTCCCACTTATTTAAAAACAAACGGGTGATTTATGTGTTGGATCTATTCTTTTTGTGTGTGTTGTGTGTGTGTGTGTGTGTGTGTGTGTGAGAGAGAGAGAGAGAGAGAGAGAGAGAGAGAGAGAGAGAGAGAGAGAGAGAGAGAGAGAGAGAGAGAGAGAGAGAGAGCATGTAAGTCACTTTGCGATTATTTATTATTTAATAAAAAAATCTAAACCTCATTCCGACGCTAATGAAATATATAAGCTTTTGAAGAACACGTTTCCTTTTGTTAACAGGAAAATATTCTACATATAATACTTTCAGCTTCTTGAGCAATCCTGTTATACAAAAAAGTTTTGTGTCACAAAAAATACCATACCATTTTTATGAGTAAAAAATATTTTGATATCATGACTGATCCTGAGATATATTTTCACTATAATGCATAGAATTGACATTCAACATCCTGAAAGAAAGGGCTATTTTTCATTTTCAGTCAAATCTCTAAATTAAATATTTGCTTTCTTATCTGTCTCTTGTTCTATTCAT
>NC_089746.1:38441511-38446511 GCF_040412425.1 Macrobrachium rosenbergii
TATATATATATATATAAGAAACTAACATACATATATTTATACAGTATATATAAATAAATAAATAAATAAATAATATAATATATATATATATATATATATATATATATATATATATATATATATCAGGTTATGCGTTAAAAATACTAGCACTGAAAAGATTGTTAGTAATATTGTAATACTGAAAATCACAACCTAAGGAAAAATGCCAAATTCCTTTCACATATGATGGTATGAACAAATATGCTAAGTATATTTTTGCCCTAAGCAGTTAATCAAAGCAATTTCTACCCAGACCCTTTGATACCTTTTGTAATACGATCACTTTTAATATACTTAAACTTGAAGCAGATCATTTTAGCCTTTTAAAATGACTGCAATCGCCGACAGTTATTTAAAAGTATGAGAAGAAGAGGAAGAATTTCGTTTCTACTTTATCGGTGCTTATAAATTAAAACGATATATCGGGGAATACGAAACAAGGATATTTGTTACGAGTAGAAAATAAACAATAACTGACATAATTTCATCAGATATTCAGCATGTCGCTGAAAAGCATATCCGGAAAACAATTGCTATGTCGCTACATTACTTAATATGTAAAGAAATATATATATATATATATATATATATATATATATATATATATATATATATATATATATATATATATATATATATATATATATATATATATATATATATATATATATGACTTTTATCACATCACCGTGATTCATATACAATCAGTAAGCTACAAACGTCCCTTTTTAATATCCAATTCGCTCTACTTTTCGGAAATAATATATTTTCATATAATATTATGTTACCGAAGGGAATTTTTTAGTTGATAAAAGTTCGTCGTCCCGTGGGCTCGAACCAGCGACGGACAAGAACTCAGGACTACAGTGGACGCTTAACCCACACGGCTAAAGTGAGGTATAAGTGGATATCGGCTCCCATATACAAATCTCCCGTCGAACTCAGGTGTTTGTATTTAGAGACGATATCCACCCACCTTTGCCATGTTAACCGTGTAGTGCGTTTGTCGCACGCAGCCATATTATGACTTTTCATCACATCACCGTGATTCATATACAATCAGTAAGCTACAAACGTCCTTTAATATCCAATTCGCTCTACCTCTGAAATAATATATTTTCATATATGTTACCGAAGGGGAATTTTTTTAGTTGATAATAAGTTCGTCGTCCCGTGGGCTCGAACCAGCGACGGACAAGAACTCAGGACTACAGTGGACGCTTAACCCACACGGCTAGCAAGTGAGGTATAAGTGGATATCGGCTCCCATATACAAATCTCCCGTCGAACTCAGGAATAAACGATATAACTGCCATGTTTACCGTTAGTGCATTTGTCAGCAGCCATATTATGACTTTTATCACATCACCGTGATTCATATACAGTCAGTAAGCTACAAACGTCCTTTAATGTCCTATTCGCTCTACCACGGAAATACTATATTTTTTCATATATGTTACCGAAGGGGAATTTTTTTAGTTGATAACAAGTTCGTCGTCCCGTGGGCTCGAACCAGCGACGGACAAGAACTCAGGACTACAGTGGACGCTTAACCCACACGGCTAGCAAGTGAGGTATAAGTGGATATCGGCTATATACAAATCTCCCGTCGAACTAAGGTGTTTGTAATTAGAGACGATATCCACCACCTCTACCATGTTAACCGTGTAGTGCGTTTGTCGCACGCAGCCATATTATGACTTTCTATCACATCACCGTGATTCATATACAATCAGTAAGCTACAAACGTCCTTTAATATCCAATTCGCTCAACCTCGGAAATAATATTTTTCATATATGTTACCGAAGGGAATTTTTTTAGTTGATAATAAGTTTGTCGTCCCGTGGGCTCGAACCAGCGACGGACAAGAACTCAGGACTACAGTGGATGCTTAACCCACATTGCAAGTGAGGTATTGGATATCGGCTCCCATATACAAATCTCCCGTCGAACTCAGGTGTTTGTATTTAAGACCTCGTGTAGTGCGTTTCACGCAAAATATTACTTTTTATCACATCACCGTGATTCATATACAGTCAGTAAGGGAAAACTTCCTTTAATATCCAATTAAGATTACCTATGCTTCATTTTGTACTTGTTAAACACTAAACATCAGTCAAGATGTGAAAATATTCAGTGATAATTATCATTAATAAAAATGATAGTATCAAAAAGAATTTTAGACTTCATTTGAAGCGTGCTGCACTGTTTTTTTTTTTATTTCTTATTAGTTTTACACGAACCAGTAACGATACATTTTCATTTTCTGAAATTTTATTGTTGACGCTTGTGGGAGATGGAAATAACCTTTGCACTTATCATCTATTTTAATAACGTCCATGTAAAAAAATTACTGAAAGGATCTTTACTAAAGACAAAAGTTTTGCTTTCATATTCGTAGTCACAAAATCCACGAAATTCCTTGCCACCTTTTTTTTTTTTAGTATTCCGACTTATAAGTAAACTTTGGAAACTGCAGTAAAGATATAGGACTTATCTCCCATCGATTTTTCTCGGTTTTCCACACGCAAGAAAAAATGGGCAAAAAATAAATGAAAATCCTTTGTCTCTAATCCCCACCCTAACTCAATCTGTTCTTTCGCTGTTATTCCCTGACAAAGCTTCCACAGTCCTTTTGTTCTGCAAAGGCCTCTTTGGCTTCTCTTTCTTTAGTCCATTTTTATGCAAGGAACCCTCCTTCCTTTCATAGGCGTTTTTGTACGTGGAATTATTTTTTTTCTCTCTCTATTGATATGACTGATTTTTTATTTTTAATTACTCCTGACTTCATAATTATAGTAAATGTTTACCGAAGTCAGTGGTATTAGCTCATTCTTCAGTCATTAAAATAAAAGGCGTCTCTTTCTTTAATCCATTTTTATGCAAGAAACTCTTTCATTTGCTCTTGTGTAAGCTACGTGTAATGTTTTGTCGTCTCTATTGAGATGACTGAATTTATTTTTTGATATCCAATTACTTCATAGTTATAGTAACTGGTTACTGAATGCTGGAGAATTAGCTCATTCTATTGTCATTAATATAACAGACGGCCATGACCCACTGAATTCTTTATTCACCCATGCCATTACCGTGTCTATGTAGTAATAGTATTTTACACGTTTATTTTTGCCCATAAGACACTAAACTTTAAACACTTTAGAAAAGTGAATTACGTGTAACTGACGAAATATATATTTTGTAAATATTCATAAATATTAAAATAATATTATTGCTTCACTACAGCACACGTATTCTACCCGAATGTTTTCTAAACTCACATTCCCAATATCAAAAGAGAATGGATATATCTTAGCTACGCGCTCTACTCCTGAAAATGGCATCTTCTGTTTCATTCTTTGTTTTTTCTTTATTTTTTACTCAAAGTTTTCTGTAGCCTGACTCCTCCTTATTAGAGTTCCTCGTTGGACGAGTGGGTTCTGTTCTCAGCTAGCACTCTGCTGGCCGCGAGTTCGAATCTCCGACCGGCCAATGAAGAATAAGAGGAATTTATTTCTGGTGATAGAAATTCATTTCTCGCTATAATGTGCGGTTCGGATTCCACAATAAGCCGTAGGTCCCGTTGCTAGGTAGCCAATTGGTTCTTGGCCACGTAAAATAAATCTACTACTTGGGGCCAGCCCTAGGAGAGCTGTTAATCAGCTCAGTGGTCTGGTTAAACTAAGATATATATATACTTTTTTCCTCCTCATTAGGATTTCAATGTCTATAAACGCTCATAGAAAAAGCCAAGATTACGACCTCCTCTTTTAACTTTATTTTTAGTAGTTCAGAAGTTAATCAACGCCATGTACGTCAACAATTTGTCTTCTAAAGTGGGTCCAAACAATGTTTGTTGCAAAATAACAGAACTTTTTTAGGTACCCCTCCTTTATCTATATTTCGACTTGTAACAAAGACAGTTATCGTTTACATATAAAGATATTTTCGATTACAAGTACAATAATGTAAGATATATAAATTACGGATATTTTCAAGGGAAGAGCATTACATATAATAAACTCTGTCATAATTTTTGGATCATGTCAAGACTAGCGAACCCGACCTCTCTAAGTCAAGAACAGCGAACCCAATGACCCCCATGTTAAGAATGGCCAACCCTTTCCGGTCCGAACTCCAATTTCACATGAGGGCTAGTACTAAACACGGCGAAACAGTGATTCATCTACACTGTTTCGCCGTTTTTAGTACTAACCTCTTAGGAGGGAGGGGGGTGTCAAATGTATTTCGCCTTGTTTAGTACTCGCCCCTGGGGGATCAAATGTCTGGTACAGAAGTGTTCATGTCTAGAACAGCGAACCCGATAATTCCAATGTAAAGAATAACGAAACCAATAATCATCTTGTAAAGAATAGCGAACCCTGCTGTGAGTGGGTTCGTTAATCTTGACATAATCCTAACTTTTTTTTATTATATTTATATATCGAGGCACGTTTTCTTCTTTATGATTCCCACAAAATACAATACTAAGTAAATAATAAAGTAGTTTAAAGTACCTGATATCGCTAAATTAGTTTATTCACTTCAGGTAATCCCGTGGATTTTTTATGACATCTTAATCATTAAAAAGGAAAATAACAAATAATGAAAAGACAGGAAAGAAATGTGCGCGGACGAATTAATTCTCAAAACACAGAAATCTTCCGTTTGAAGGAATAATGGGAAAAATGATGCAGAGCAAATCCAGTCCACTTACTCTTGGACTGAACTTGATATGTGAGCTGAAGTATGACCTGGTTTATATATAGCCGAAAACGGAGAAGTGGAGATTATCATTGCTTGCTTTTCCTCAACAATAAGAAAAGGAGAATTCTGTCTGCTCGTGAAGGGGTTCAATACATATTGTCTTTTCTACGGACCCGGAAGCAAGGCATTGCCGAAATGATAAACTTATAAATTTTCATCAGATTTCTATCACATATCTTTATTTTTATCTAACTGG
>NC_089746.1:38451511-38461511 GCF_040412425.1 Macrobrachium rosenbergii
AAAACCCGAGTTATTTTTCTATATCATCTTTCTAATGTCCGCCAGTCTACTCTGAAGAGGCAGCAACATCATAAGGAATGATTAATGCTCTCTATGTCTCACGAATACTTTTTTGTGCCTTTCAGATCCTCGTGATACCGATAAAAAAAACCTTCCTATTAATCCTACCATTCGATGGTTTTTGAAGCCATCTATTAGATTCAAAATTAATTCGATGTCATTTCGGGATTATACTCAGAAAATTTTATGCTAGCCGTCAGGTCATAATAGAAGCGCTCTTTTAATTCATAAAATTTAACGTTTAAAATGGGATAATAATTTCATATTAATAATTCACTCCTGGGAGTAATAATTTCATATTAATAATTCACTTTTTCAATTACCGATTTCTGCTTAAATGCATTGTTGAACAAATCAACTCATGTATTTCCTATATCTCTAAAAATGGGGTTTCAGGTAATGAAATGAAGTACAGCTGTGTTTGCCCAGTGTTCGGATGAGTAAACATTAATTACTTCCTGTCAATAACCTTATTATCCGCAACACCACCGGTTTCAAAATCAGACGCTATTATTGAATAAGGATCCGTTGCCATTCGGTGCAACATGGTAACGTGGTCAGTAACGTCATCTAAAATTTAAACCTTTAACTCTTAGATAATTAGCACTGGAATTTTATAAGAGTATCTATGGGTCACAATGAGACCAAGAAAGCCACGAGTGATATATACATTTTTGAATCAAAAGTTTCTTTTTAAACTTTTAGTAAAATTCTCTTCTCAGTGGATAAATACTGAGCAATATGAGACAAATGGGATAAATCGTACAATGTTTATGCAAAAGGAAATACCATGATTGGGTAACTAAACATGAGATGTGAGATGTATACAGGTCATGTAAGGTTTATAAGGTATAGCCTAAACGGAAAAAATACAAACTCATAAAAAGGAAATCGTCGAAACAAAACACTTCAAATAAAAAAATGAAGTGAAAAACCTAAGGGACAAAAATCTCGCGCGATGGCTACTCTTACAAGGACACAATTAAAGTTGATATATTACTCACCACTGATCAGTTAGAGTTGTCTCATTTCTTCCAGGGTACGACATTCAACATTGATTTGAATCTAAGTACATGTAAACAATTCATACCTGTGAAAGAGAAATATTTATAAAGGAAGACCATCTACTTCTGAGAATATCAAAGATCACATGCAAATAAAAGCGTAAATGGCTCTTGATTTCATATGAATGGAAAACAAGTGTCAACAGAAAAGCTGTATACTAAATATCCATTGCCTCGTTAAATGAACAGTGAAATGAAGTCACATATCGTAAAATAACTATTAAGCGTAAACACAGCAAGGAGGTCGGTGGTCTTTTTCTAAATTACTCTTTGTTTATCTGCCTTGCCAATTGTAATATTATCCGGTCATTTTTATATTTAAAGATATGTTTTGAAATATCCCTATCTCCCTTATGTTTGGAAAATAAATTATTGTATGGGATATGTAATTCAAAAACGTTTTTATCTAGTCATTCACAATATTTTGCTGACCGCTCTTGTGTTCCGTGTCTCCCTAATTATATATCTAAGTGAAACTGTGGTACGTTATATGTACTTTTTTATTTAGTTTAAAATGCTTTACGCTTATTTAATATTTTATCTTCAGAATATTAGGTCACATGAATTCTGGCTTATTGTTAATACTTTCATCATTGTCTTTATGCTATGGTTTATACTGTTGTTCGCTGTTATCAGCGTGGTAAGTAAATATAATCTTCAGTAACAAGTGATCTATTTTTAACTTTTTGGACAACTGATTAAAAGCTTTGCGGCGTCCTCGAGTGTAATTTCTTTACAAACTAGCGTTTACAAAGTTCATGGACGGCATTTTATAACAGCTATAAACAAAAATACAAAAATATAAAATTTCACGTCATCCTAGAATGGGAAAACACCTCAACCAACTTGTCCTCAAGAACCGTTCGTCAAGAAGAAGTTTTATTATTTCCAAACCCATTAAGTCAGAGACATAAAATAGAAAAACGCTAAGTGGTAGACTAATGGCAGCAGTCTTT
The DNA here is from genome assembly GCF_040412425.1 of Macrobrachium rosenbergii. NCBI lineage: Eukaryota > Metazoa > Arthropoda > Malacostraca > Decapoda > Palaemonidae > Macrobrachium > Macrobrachium rosenbergii. Next base: position 38,453,592 of record NC_089746.1, read on the forward strand.
TTATTTGAAAGGAGTAAAAATAAAAAAAAATAAAAAAATCGCTGGTTATGGACTAGGATTTAACACGGAAAATAACTTAAGATAAAGGTCTAAATTCTTTAAAAGACCAGATACATAACTAAGGCAGGGAGGAGAAAACAGTCAGGAACTACAAATGTACAGGAAATAATGATACTATATACAGCCCATCACGATATTAGAGCTAGACTTAGGCTGTCACTCTCATAACTAACGGCCAAAGTGTATTTGAATCAAATATGATTGACTGGACGGCGCGTAAAAAGAAAATAAAAGAAAACGGAAGTCTTTTCAGGATTTTATTTTTCACGAAAATTAATATACAACTAAAGATAAATAAAACCTAACGCTCTGGAAAAAACTGTGTCTCATTCCAGATGACTTCTATAATTGTTATTTAATGCAAAGTTCACCCACTTCTGATTGAAAGTTCACTCGCTTCTGAGTGGTCCCTGACATATTGCTTTCAGCACTGCTGGTGTCCAGGTTCAAAAAGCGATGGCATTCATGGTCAAGCACTTCATCAGTAGCCTTCAGCAACTCAGATTCTACAATCTGACCTTTGTCATTCAACATTGTCATGTTACTACCTACCTCAATTTCCTTATAATGTAGGTCACACACTTCATCATCAAAAAGCGTTCAATTGATATTTCACAAAAGAAAGAATGAGCAGTAGTTTGGGTGCAATAAAAACAAGTAAAAAATGTGCCGAAGTTTTTTCGGCGCAATCGAGTTTTCTGTGCAGCGTATAATGCTGCAAGAGCCGCGGCCAATGAAACTCAGCCACGACCCGGTGGGGGCCTGTCCTATAGGGTTGCCAGACGCACGATCATGGCTAACTTTAACCTTAAATAAAATAAAAACTACTGAGGCTAGAAAGCTGCAATATGGTATGTTTGATGATTGGAGGGTGGATGATCAACATACCAATTCATTCCACACGAAGTAGTGAATAAAATCATCAGCAGTCATTTAAAGTGTCTTTATGATTCAACAATTGTCCTTAAAATGGAAATAAACTTAAAAGGGTCATCAGGTTCCTCCAGTCTTAAACCCATCAAAGTCTTTATAGTAGAAGTCTTACGAACTACTTCTGAGGCAAAGACCAACTTGAGCAAGTCTTTGGCGTCCTTATACGTCTGTTTGTCAGCTTCCATAGAATTAAACAAAACTTTAGCTCCTCCTTCCACCTGCTGTCTCAAGAGACGTGACAAGTCTCTCTCTGGGCAATTAAAGGACTGGGTAGTGCTTTCAAACTCTGAAATAAACCTAAAGAAATCTTCTCCGTCTGTATTACTGAACTTCGGTAATGGCGCTGTGGGCTGTTTAAGAAAACTTTCAGCAACCTCAACAGTTCCAGGTGCAGACACCACCTCCAGACGAGGAATACAATATACCATCATATTAAAATATTCAACACAGGTTGCAATCCCTGCCTCCCTTGCATCCTCATTGAACTCCTCATACAAATTCTAAGGAAAAAATTCTCAACATTCAGTTCAGCAACAAGCCTTTTATGATTCAGCAGCACAACACACTCCTTTCAGAAATTTTCTGCCTAGCACTGAGCGTCGAGTAAGCCTCGATACGATTATAAATATCCGTAACCTTCTTCCTGGTAACCTCCGCTTTGAGAGTAATGTTTTAAGTCAGACATCCTGAAATATTTATTCTTGAAAGAATAAAGCAAATTCCTAGTCCTTTCAATGCTAAAGTAATTCAAACTTACCGTAACCTTCCCAATCAAAGGGATTCAAATAAAATCAAAGGGGTTAAAACAATGACAACATTAAAACCGACAAAAACCAAGAAAGTTTGACCAAATAAGTAATCATGCAAAATTGTCAAACAAAACACCATGGACAACACTCCAATGAAGGAAAACACTCAATTCTAAAATAAACAGTACCGAAAAAAATGAAAAATGATGCTAGGCGAAACAGGTCCCTCTCCCTCTACCCGACCCCTACTCTACCGAGCACTAACGAGTTCACTACCAACCTCCACACACAAACCACCTGACGGAATGCTGTCACGGTCGCCACATAAGGAAATTCGCGAAGCTCAATATAATTTTAAGATGGTGAAACATGGAACTCATTCAATATTTTAATAACAAAATTATTCAGTATAAACATCCGTCTGAAATACCCTATTTCCTCTTTAGTTTCAAATGACCTTTCTGTTCATCAAGCTACTTACTCTGCACCATAACCTGTGTGAATGCCGTTACATTATTAACATGAAAACTTTGAAATAAATATTCGAAAGCAACTTTAACATGAAAACTATAGCATTCAGTCTATGGGTAATACACAGATATCCTAATTACCAACGCTATATAACAAATCACGGCCGTCACTGAATCCAGGAAAGTCTACCACATCTACAGTGCATAAAGAGGAAAAGGACCTGATTACAGAGAGACCAACAAATTCAAATATTCTCAAAATCAATATAATTGTATTTCAATAACACCAAAACTATTACCCCACCAGCGGAAAACTATGCCATCCGCATAAGGGGCTAGACATAAACTATCCGATACAATCCAAAACTAGAGCAGCCTAGCACTCGCCGCACTGTATAAAAACGGTAACAAAATTAACATTGCGATGCGTAATGCGTGAAAAAGAATTTTACTTAACTTATCCTTACAGTTACTTTATTGCTGTTTTTAAGTCACGTTAGAACTTCTTAAAACCTCAACTAAAAGTCACTAACGGCCTTACCTAAGATTAAAGGCGAAGCATGAATGGCTTAAGCGAAGATTTTCCAACTGATTATTCGCTCCGCGCATGATGCAGAGTCAAGAGAGGGTAGGGAGTTAGTGAACCAGTATTTAGTGAAGGGCCATTTCACAAATGAATACACAAACACCTAAAGGTTCCATTTGTAGTTTTGACGTCTTCCCTTCAATGCGTCTTCTACATGCTCTTCATTGCAGCCCAGCACTCGGTGCAAAAAACATGGGTTGTATATGAGTGAACTCTTCAGGTCAATATACCTGTAGCCACTGTTCAAGTCTAAGTAGCTGAATTCACTAACGACCATTTCTCCGCCGTCTCTCACACACGTGAGCTCAGAAACCAGAGCAAAAGATTAGTTCCCGAGGATCATTGCTTGTCTTGGTCCTTAAGACCACCCAACAACAGATAAGGCCATTATGCAAATTAACTTAAAATGACGGAACGAAAAGCCTGTAAAGACAATTACCCTAAAACAGTCATGCATAAACAGGACACACACAGTGACATTACCCCATTGATAGTACAACAAATTATACAGAAAAAACAATTACATTTATTTTTGCACAAGCATTTACATACAAGACTGTATATATATATATTATATTATATATAAAAATTAATTACATTTATTTTTATATATACAGTATATATTTACATATATACATATACATAAAAAGTACACACACACACATATATATATATATATATATATATATATATATATATATATATATATATATATACATATATATATATATATATATATATATATATATATATATATATATATATATAATTGAAATGTGTATGTTAATGAATCAGTGTTAAGTCGTTGTTGCTGTTTGGTACTTTTGATGATTTTGAGATCGGAACATAGTTCTCCTTTCCAAAGAAATAAGTGATTAAATCTCCGAATCTAATAATCTTTAATAAGATTCTCCATCAGGAGTTGTTGTATCAAAGAATATGGAAGGTATATTATTTCAATAAAACGTTTAGTAGCCTCACAGCCCAACTGGAATGAAGTAAACGTTTGTGTAAAATCTCGCTTTGATTGCTAAATCTTAATGTACAAGAGGAAGAACGACCAACGAGAATTTTTTAAAATCCTGAAAGTAATTATGAAGTTCATGAAAAATACCCTGAAAGTACTGATGAAATTCAAGAATGTACTTTCAAAGGTAAGATTCCTTAACATTTTCCGTCTATATTTCCGTAAGAATCGTATAAAAAATAATCATCATAATTTCAATTCATTAGCAATAAATGCATTTAACTCTGATTCTGAAGGCAAGGAACACAATCCAAGTAACTGAGTACAATTTTCCCCATTTATATAGATTGAAGCGCACATGCTTTAACATCAACGCACACTTATTCTCTAGAAGGAGCTTCGATAAGAGGAATCACTACAACACCAAGGAAATAACATAAAAGAAAATAAAAACAAATGAGAAATCCTTCATGACTGCGATGAGGGATTTAGAAATCGAGAAGTGCATCATGTCCCGACTTTCTTTATCGGCCTCGCGAGACTTTGCCGTACTCTAAGAGACGCCAAGGCGGATTTGCTCTCTTTGTAGCTCTCTCTAGTTTTTCTTCCTTGCATCGATCGCACGAACGGGACACTACAAACTACGCGTCTTTCATTTGTGTATACATGTTTCTGTTATGTTTGTGCGTTAAAGGTTACAAGGTGTATGTATACTGTGGTCTCTTTGATTGTATTTTCTAGTGTTTATAATTCTAGTTGATGGGTTAGCTTCGTAAGTAAAACACTGTGGAGTGTAACTGACAAAGGCTGTTTGTAAAAAAATCTCTCTCTCTCTGTAATATATATATATATATATATAGTATATATATATATATATATATATATATATATATATATATATATATATATATATATATATATATTTCAAATGGACTTTATCTTAAAGTACAGTATGCAAAAGAATTAGCATGAATTGTGTAATGGCCACACTATCCTATGCGCATTCTGTTACTGACTGCGCTTACGAATTTAATAGCGATGCAAGAACTGTAAATCGATATCTTTTTCATTTCTTGAACAAACGGGCAGTGATTGCAAATCTTGTTTCCTGAACGCTGCCGAACGCAGAATCAGAAAATGACACAACTTTTCTATTTCTTGCCGGAAGTCAGACTCTCTCTCTCTCTCTCTCTCTCTCTCTCTCTAGAGGCGTGTCTCCTTTTCGAAATATTGTTTTTTTTTTTTTCCTGAAGCATTTTTGCTTCCCGGATTTTATTTGCTCTTCGGTTTTGGAAACATGAAATGTTTACTCGACATTATTAGGAAAAACCTAAAGCAGCGAAGTGGAAGCAAGAGCGACCCGGAATTTTCATGAATATCAAATTTACCTTTGTTGTTTTCATGATCATCATTAGATTAGTTAGTTTATCAACGACTTTTTGTCACTGTTAAAAAAGCCTGAGTTTATTAAGTAATTAAGCCAGTTTCCTGTAAGGCAGAAATGGGATTTCATAAATTTGTCATATTTAAATCTGTGATAGAACCTGAAAATGTGCAAAGTGCCGTCAACTGAACTCTCATTAATTCACTAACGAGGAGAAAAAAGTTTGTTGTTTTGATTGTACAGCATCCCAAAGAGTAAAGTTGTAAAGTCACTCTATAAGAAATGTATACAAAGTGTTGAATAAAAGGCAACACTGATTCTGCCACGTGCAAATCTAAATATATTGATTCTAACCTTCTGCTTATGTTTTTTTTTTTAGATCAGGTATAAATTAAGACTTCTTTCCACTATTCTAAAACTTGTCATTTTTTCTTCGTGACTGCTAATTTTCTCGCACAATGCTATTTCCAATTTTCGCTCATGAAGACTTCTTCCCTCTAATTGTTGGATGTATTAATTTTACATATGTTGAATACAAAAAATAGCAATCATGCACAAAAATTACGTTATACGTTTTTACCAACTCATGAATCAAGGTGTAATTAAACCGCTCAAACACGGACGGTACCGGTATTCCCATCGCAATAAATTATGTATATTACTCTCTGGAGTCAGTTTAAGTAAAAGCGATAGCACTGAATTAGTAATATGCATGATAACAAACTAAAGTTATATGCTGAAAACGAGAGAGGTCTATTGTTATCTGCAACGGTTAGCGAATATAAACATATTCTCAGCAAATAAACATATTCTCAACAAATCTACTGAAACAGACTTCAAATATTCCATTTTGTTTTTACAGTTCAGTGCATTCTATGTGGCTTTGAGGTCTATCTATATGGACTTGCATATGTACCTACATACACATACACACATATATATGTATATATTTGTACACACACATATAACACACACACACACACACACACATATATATATATATATATATATATATATATATATATATATATATACAGGTATATATATATATAGTATATATATATATTCGTTAAAAGCAATTGCTTTAGTAGCATCAATGGGTTTCTTGTAGGAATCTTCATAACGTCGGAGTTTTTCCCCGATTCTCATGCGTCAGTTTCTTGAGAAAACTACGCAGACTTCTATTTTCCATTTGTTGTTTTTGCCACTCTGGCATTTTCAGGCGACTATGAAATTACAATCTGGACTTACAACCTATTCATTTCATCGCGTGGAAAGAACGTTTGTAAATGACCTTTAGACCTGAGTAATGATTGTTCAAGGGATTACCAGCTTAACCATTTAGGCTCGAAGCTTTGGGTACAAAGAACAAGTATGACAAGAAAAGTAAAACTGTAAATATTTGGTAAAATTAATATTTAAAATCCATTACGAAGTGCTTAGCAATTCCTTTAAATTGTTAATAATTCAATAAAATCTTACATGTGTGTTTGCAAGTACAAAAAATAAAGTAAAAAAATAAATACAGATTTTGATAATGTATGTAGAAAATACAAATATACAATTGTCTGTTTATAATCATCAGTATATGTATTATTGTAAATGTATCCTTTACATACATTATCAAAATATTTATCTATTTTTGTATTTTAGTTGTTGTACTTGAAAATGGACATGTAAGATTTTATTGAATTATATAAACAGACATCTGAGGAAATACTAACGTATTGTATTTCAAATATTTAACTACGTATTTACAGTTTTACATTCCTTGTCATACATACTACTTGTACCCAAGGAATCGAGGTTATGTGGTTAAGCCTTTAATGCCCCTGAACAATCAGTACTGAGGTCTAAAGGTCATTTATAAACTTTCTCTCCACATGATGAAATAAATAGGTTGTGCGTCTAGTTTGTAATTTAGCAGTCGCTTGATAGTGCCACAGAGTAGTGAAACAGCTGCCGTGACAAAAAACAATAAATACAACAAGAAAGATGTCTGCGAATTTTTCATCAGGAACTCACGCGTGAGAATAGCAACAAACTCCCACATTATGAAGATTCCTGCAAGAAACTTATTAGTGCTACTAAAGCAATTGCTCTTAACGAAACACACACACACACATATATATATATACACATACACACACACACATATATATATATATATATATATATATATATATATATATATATATATATATATATATATATATATATATATATATATATATATATATATATATATATATTAGCTGATGCTCGCTATCGCTCGCATTTGCTAGTTTCTTCACCAGTATTGCTTCCTATTGTTCCAAAATTTTGTCTAGAATTTCTAGAATTACCTGCTGGGTCCATTCGAAACGAAAATAACAAAGCTCAGCCAAAAATCTTCGACCTTTATTATATACTGTTGGGTCATTTAATGTTGAAAATTTCGGTCCAGTTAGGGTTGCATGTCTCTGGGAAAATCCAGAATTCTTCCACCTCCTGGAGAAATACCCATTAGATTAGAACGTATTCTTGAAGACGTCTTCACGGCTCCAGGACCCCTTGAAGCAGCCTTCAGCTCCCAAAGCATTCCTGGAGAAAAGCCCATTGGATTATAACGTCTTCTTAAATTCTTAAAGACTCCAGGATCCTGTGAAACCGTCTTCAGCTCCTGTACGGATTCCTTCAGATCCGCTTCCTTTCAAGAAATTAGGCTTCCCCCGAAGAAATCTTCGAAGTCTTTCGTCTCCAGGAAAGACCAGAAGCCTTTTGAATTCATC
>NC_089746.1:38466511-38476511 GCF_040412425.1 Macrobrachium rosenbergii
CTAATTTATACCATCACACAGCACTTTCCATTTTGTTCTTTCTTTGGCTGCTCGGAATCGTGTGTATCAACTGCTGGCAAGATTGCGAATCTGCGACCTTGAGCGGGCGCTCTTTCTTAAAATATTTCGTCCTGTTCAAAGAAGCTGTCAAGAGATCTACTGTTAACGGGTACTTTCTGTGCCTCTTCGTCAAGTCCTCCATGGATTGATTAGACTGGGCAGAGGCAAGTAAGCTTTGCGGTGACATGGATCTCTGCTGAGCGAGTCTTTTCAAAGACCCTCTCCGTGTCATGTCCAGATTCACCGGCGGGAGAGATGAACTGTCAAGGGCTGAGACATGGTCCTTTTGACAGTGATGGATGCTGCAGTGAGATAAGCTCTGCGAAGATTTCGATATCGACTCTGGGAGGATGTGGAACAAAGGAGGGAAGACTTCGTCCTGGTCTTTGCCAGTGGTATTCACCTGGGGGTCGTAAGGGTAAAGTTTCTCCCCAGTCTGGGTGGGCACATGATACCCCTCTTTCGGATCCAGTTGTTGTTCAAGAGTTGAAGGAAACTGGTGGACATTAGAATTATATTCCAAGCAGGAAAGATCAATTATTGAAGGTTCCTTAACCTACATATAAACATATTAGAGGTTACTGTAGGTAATCCCATAAAAATAACGGAGTTATCATCAGCAGATTCGTATTGTGGTCTATATGTTACTACAGAGGAAACACTATCATGAAAAAGATGAGTGATTTACCTGTTCATGCTGAGCAGAGTCAGTGTAGTAAGGCACATGAGGTACTTTTCTGGCAGGCGTCTGTAGCTGTACTTCAGACGAACACTGTAAATGGGGGTGGAAGGTCCCTTGGCTCGCAAACTGGGCATATGGAACAACACCAACCTAAGGCAAGAAAAAGAGAACAGGACACCGATAACATTCTGGAAGATATACCTAATAATGTCACACAATAAAAGAAAAAGTGCCAAGATCACCCAAAATCCCCCCGGAATATAAATTACGACATGCATGATCAACTACTTGAGGGCTTCAGCTTACTACAGGCTTTCTAGTTTTTCACGAGCAACTTACTGTCTTTATTTACTCTGATAATTGGGAACGTGGGGTACAGCCATTAACATATTACCACAAAATTCATTAAATAAACAAAGCTCAACGGATTAATCGTAACTTAAAAAAAATAAAATACATCTTTTCGCGGAGATGAATCACATTTTCATTCATCATTTTAATTAATGTTTAAATGGAAAGCAATTACATGTATACTTCACGCCTTTGTCTAACTAGGGATATTTGGAAACAAGTAGAATCACAAGAAGTAAAAGCAAAAGTTATCTCTTTCTCCAGTTTATAAATGAGCTCTTCAAGCTGTCTGGATAGTTCTTCATCTAAAACAAAAAAAAAAAAAAGAAAATCTGACTGCTTTTTGGCGAACGCCCCAAATGGAGATGCAAAAAAGAAAAATTAACTACTGTAACTCAAGTTATCCAGCAATTCTCCAATTACAGATTTTTCACTTTAACAAACTACCATTCTCAATACTAATTATGGAAAACTTTAACACATTTTACAATTAGTATGCTACATTATAAGCATTTACAAAATTATTTTGTAAACTGCTATTTCGATTTCTTCATTCGTTTGGTACTTTTATTGCAAAAAAAGAGAGAGATCTGCCTTTTCCTTACCATCAAGAGCCGGCGATTTTTTGTATTTCAAGCCAGACAAAAGATTCATAACTGGTAAAACGAATTATGAAAAATAAATATTTCTAAAGAAAGCTTTCTAATTCGTCAGTCATTAAACACTCAAGCACACACACACACTATATATATATATATATATATATATATATATATATATATATATATATATATATATATATATATATATATATATATATATATATATATATATATATATATATATATTATATATATATATATATATATATATATATATATATATATATATATATATATATATATATATATATATATATATATATATATATATAGGCTAATAAATGTCCTTGATGGCCGCGTGGTTTAATGCACTTCACTGTAGTCGTGAGTGCTTGTCTTACATGGTTCGAGCCCACGAGACGACGAACTTATTATCAACCGAAAAATTCCCCTTCGGACAACATATATGAAAATATATTATTTCCGAGGTAGAGCGAATTAGAGAATTAGATATAAAAGGACATTTGTAGCTTAATGCTTATATATACAGTATATACATACAAATATTTTATATATATATATATATATATATATATATATATATATATATATATATATATATATATATATTTTTTTTTTTACTAACAGGACCTCGTTGAAACTGGATGGTATCTAGCGGAGTAAAACAGCTGGACTAGGTGTCCAGTCATTCTACGGATGCTTGAAGATGAGGACTGTTAGTCCTGGAAAGCTTGTAATTTTTTTAATAAATAACTCCGCTAAATACCATCCAGTTTCAATGAGGTCCCGTTAATAACTGTATTACTGCTAAGAACAATTGAGTAAGTGACAAAGTGAGCACACGCGTTTATATATATATATATATATATATATATATATATATATATATATATATATATATATATATATATATATATATATATATATATATATATTATATATACTATATTATATATATAGGACAACTGTTAGTAAGTGATTACTGCTAAGGACAACTTTAGTAATATGATAAATATATATATATATATATATTTATATATATATATATATATATATATATATATATATATATATATATATATATATATATATATATATATATATATATATATATATATATATATATATATATTTATACATACGTGCGTGTGCTCACGCGCGCATGCGTGTGTGTGTGTGTGTGTGTGTGTGTAAGTAAAGAAACTACAATTTTTGCTTCAAATTCAGTCACGTACGCAGAGGTAAATTACTCCCCTATTTTCTTAATGCCTTCATCGCAATGCCTTTAACCTTTCCCCCCTACCAAGTTCAAGCGATGCAGTATCCTGAAGTATATCCGTCTTCCCAATTGGCTTTGCTCTCAACTTCCCTTCAGGCTTTTCCATTTCTGAGAGCGAAACACGAAGGCAATCATGACCCTTTGAGCAATACTAACGGTGGGAGATAATATGGCCTTTCATCTGGGATTCGTATGGCACTTTCTTTTTTTTTTTTTTTTTGACGTTCAGCGATTATGCATTTAATAGCCCATAAAGTTCGGCATAGAAACTAAAGGGAAACTGACCAGCATTACCCGTAAAAATGAATGAATGAAAAACTTGGTCTCGTTGCTGAGCACGGTGAATACTCACACTTGTGACAGAGAGAGAGAGAGAGAGAGAGAGAGAGAGAGAGAGAGAGAGGTGCTCCACTGTAATGATTTTTCTGTGTTACAGTTACTTTATTACTGTTCTGGTTGGTACTCGTTCAACTTAAACGCAGTATCAAAATATGGGCCCCCTCATGAAATTCTATGTACATGGATTACTATCACGTATGTTGTGACTTGAATCTAGCTGTAAATCTAGTTGACTACTTCGGTTTTCAAAAAATGAAAGGAACTTGATAGAAATAGTTTTTCTTCTGTTAATATTTGGTTAGCAATACTCACGTTCTATTAAAGAAGTTGTCGCAACTGTTACTATTTTTACTAAATCGTACACAGCTCATCTCAGTCACTATAACATCCTTCCTTTCATAGGTATTCACTAACTATACTTCATTCTCACAGAAGAAAGCCGGCTCGTCAATCCCTTCAGAGACTCTAACTTTGATACCACAGAAACTTTTCCCGAACTTCTAAGTCTTTGGCAAAGATTCATTTGCCTTTATTTTCTTCACTTATTCTCAGAATCATCTCTTGTATCTTCCTGTTACCATTGGTTATCTTTACTCTGAAGCACCAATAAACATCAGCGGTTTACATTTTTCATCCATACTAACATTAATCCCTCTGTTTTCCTGTTCTCCATCAACTCTCGTAACTTTCCTCTTATGCTCATTCATTTCCCGCTATCTCTCTCGCATACACTGTTCCACTCTTTCTCGGTGTATGCAGTCTCATTACTGTCCCCAATCAACTTTCACGGCCCATTCACTTATCCTACAACTATGCACCTAAATCTGATACCCTTGCTCTGACTTCCAGCTTCACTTTGTCCATAAGCATGAAATATATATACAGTATATTAATATATATATATATATATATATATATATATATATATATATATATATATATATATATATATATATATATATATACATATATATATACATATATATATATATATATATATATATATATATATATATATATATATATATATATATATATATATATATATATATATATATATATATATATATATATATATATATATATATATATATATATATATATATATATATATATATATATATATATATATATATATATATATATATATATATATATATAGTATATATATATATATATATATAGTATATATATATATATATATATATATATATATATATATATATATATATATTGTATATATATATATATATATATATATATATATATATATATATATTTATATATTTATATATATACATATCTATATATGTATATGTATATATGTACAGTATATGTAAATATATGTACATATGTGTGTGTGTGTGTGTGTGTGTGTGTGTGTGTGTGTGGAGGCTGGAGGCTGATCTCAAACCCACTTTTGGAACGATTTAGTTATTCTGTTCTTTACATATTATAGCAGACAGTTATATTTTATCACAAATTATTTTTCTCTATCTTTTTCAAAAAATTACTTCCTACGCCCGTATATTCTTTGCACACTTTACATTCCTCTCAGTCCCCTCTCACGCTTCTGCTAAGTTCACCTAGACCATTTTTATCTATTCCTCTTACTTTAAAGCCAGCCAAATTAAAGACTCGAAATCGGTAAAAAAAAAAAAAAGGGGGGGGAGCGAAATAGCCCCGAGGAGCAACACACCAATCACTTTTCATTTTCGGAAACCAGAGACGGGAGACAGTTCTATCGAGACTATTGTTATCACTGCTAAATATATAAAAGGTGAATTAAAAAGTAATCTATACGCGGAAAAAAGGTCATATAAAATCTAACCTGAGTGAGCATAGTTTCCAGGAAAACACTTTTCGAAAAAAAAAATATATATATACATATTACCTGAGAGGACGGCGCAGGCGCTCCCGTTATCGTAGAGTATTGCTTCTCACTTCCAGTCACCACGTAAGGTGGGCCTGATATCGTTGCTATGAGTGCCACTTCCCCCGACCACGATGGATCTGTTTAGAACGGCAGAGGAGAAAATTCATTACTACAACGTGTACATGAAATAAAAATAAAATTAAACTTTATACGGCTATCAGCGTAGTTACAATGTATCCTGTATGTAATTTCAGCGTATTTCAGTAAAAGAATAATTCTGTATTGCCACTTCTGATTTTTATTTTTTTTACAAAGGATTTGCCATCATCGTATGCCATGCAGCAATAGATCAATCATCAAATAAAATTTTCTGAAATAGCACAGTATCCTTTAGGTTTCCCTAAATATAATGAAACATACTTTCTGATTCTTACAGCCAAATTACTAATTATAACTATAAACGAAAATTAGGCAGAGAAATCAAACCTGTTTGATTTTCTTGAATTCGTTATAAAGATAAGTAAAAAAAAAAATGGAATGTTTTTCCCTACAATAAAGAAGCATTCCAGAACTTTTTGTTGATCCTGAATTAGAATTTAGACACCATTCAACCACTAAACAAAGCTTTGGTAACCATATCTTGAATGATACATCGTTCCTTTTGTATTTAAACCATCATTGCCTAGCTGAGTTCAGCCGAGACTAAACTGTCACATCACCTGCTAACTGCTGGACATCGTGATGGCAAGTCGTTTGCAGGGAAGTCTCAGACACGGCGAATTCAGTGGTTGCTGGCTCCTTGCTCTGGCTCGAATGGGAATTGGCATTAGCTTCGCTGCCGCTTCCAGCGCTGCCTTCATTCCCTTCCTCGTCCCGCGCGACGTTGCGACAAACTCGAAACCAAACCAAGACGACCGAGGCCAGTGCCACAGAAACCACGGCGCCTATGATTCCCAGAATCGCTGCCAGGGGGAAACCCGTCCCTCGCACTCTGTCGCGGGCGGGTTCTGGAAAATGTAAAGCAGGAAAAAGAAAGGTGAATAGACGGAAAGGGGCAATACCAGATTGGTAGAGGGGAAGGTCTTGCATTTTTATATATAAAGAGAATTAATTCTTCCTGATCTTATTTGATGAGAGGCACTGTATAATAAAATCAAATGGCATATCTCTAAACATTAAAATCCTATTTGGGATCGCTGGCATAAATACATCGTGTATGGTATACGTTAGGGAATGGGATTATATATAAGGGACAGAATGAGGGTCGATGAGAGGGCTTCCGAAAATACACCAAAAAAGATGAGATGACAAGATAGAATGTAATTATTTGGAAAGGGAAGATACACTTGGCTATAGGATCATTGCATATCTTTGTTGAACGGGAACTGATTCATTTCTATCCAAAGCCTATAACAATTACCTGCACTGGTTTCCTCCAGCGTTTCCAGCACTTTCACCGTATAAGCGTTGAGTTCTGTGAGTCTGGACGTGCCTTTCTCATTTACGGAAGCTATAACAATTCGGTATGATGTCGCAGGTCGTAAATTATTAATGGTAAACGAAGGGGAAGCCCGACTGAGCTCGGCGATTGGGGAGACGGAGCCAATTTTGTATAGCTGAAGAGGAAGGGCAGAATTAAATGAGAAATGCTGTCTTCTCGTTACACAACTGCACTATTTAGCTGCCAGCATATAAAGGTCAGTCAGTCGAATGCTAATAACCTTTATGTATACAGACACGGACACACACACATACACACACACACACACACACACACACATATATATATATATATATATATATATATATATATATATATATATATATATATATATATATATATATTATATATTATACACATATAGTGTTTAAAATGCTTACAGAGAATTTTAAATATGAAACAAATATTGATTATTAATTAACGTTTTCACTTTGAATTTCCATAAAGCTTAAAAATTTTAGCAACAACCTTTCATTTCCAAAGACGAAAAGGTAAAGGTAGAACAGAACATGAAATTCGTACTTACGTGCAGAATGAACATTTGATTGAGGCCTCCATCATCCCCAGGTAAACATTGCACTTGCAAAGAGCTTATTGTGACATCAAACACTCGGCAGTTGTGAGGTGGGTCTGGCTTGCCTGTTCGAAGCAGATAAAGAAACAAATAAAAAAAAATTAGTGATGATAATAAAAAAAAACCTACGTTGTTATCTATGATGAAGTTATGGTGAATGGATAAAATTTTACTAATTACAAATGACTTAATCACGTGATTATACACGTCAGTGTAAATGATGTCGTGGGTTACTGTTATATAAAAATAAATTATATATAAAATATATATATATATATATATATATATATATATATATATATATATATATATATATATATATATATATATATATATATATATACATACATATTACACATATATACATATATTTATATATTTTCTAGATTGTCATCTATTCTACTCTAAGGTATGCATGTTGTTTTGCGTCTGGAATCTATTCTCTTATAAACAAATTATGATAATAGTTCTTGGGTTCTTGATGAAAATACGTGGGTTAATTTGCTGTTTTTGGGAAGTCGAATGGAATCAAGACTTAACTGCGCTAAGTCCACACTTGGACTGGGAAAAAATTAAATTCTTGAGAGAGCTAGTCTAAGTTCAATTCCCATGACATGGACAGTGCCTTCACACTCAGCACACACCATCTGCTCTTAATCTCACTGTAATTTCAACTCTGTCTTTTCAGTCTCACTACTCTCACTAAACTCATCCTTCTCTCTCGCTTATATGTTTGCTTTTGGTGTCAACTGTAACGTCATGGTCCGATAGGTGTGTATGGTAGGGCCTTATTCACCCCCCTCTCACTGGTTTCATTTTCATTTCCATAGTTTACTTCACTAATTTTCATTATTCATGGTCTCTTTATTCATTATTCACTTTCTCACAACTTTTGAGCAACGGTTACTGTTTTTTCTTTGTGTTTTAGAGTAAACACACAGAGAGGCGCCTACATCTACTCTTCTGACCTCTTGGCGTCTCCTAATAGTTTCACTGGCGAGAGATTATCATCTCTATCAACTTGTTGACTGTGGGTAATAGAATAACACCCTTGTAGCGTTGTACTGACCCAACGCCCTCTCTCTCTCTGTTTCCGTCTCTCTCTCTCTCTCTCTCTCTCTCTCTCTCTCTCTCTCTCTCTCTCTCTCTCTCTCTCTCTCTCTCTCTCTCTCTGAGTCACCTTCTATAAGTTCCCGTATCTCTATGTTTTGTTTTACGTATCGTTAATATGAATACTCTCTCAGTAACAGCCTCAGCCAGGCCACCTATCTGACTCCGGCAGCTTTGAACTAACTAAAGTAAGATAATATGAACTACGAGGACTCCTAATAGCATGCATATATTTCTGATTCACATCAGGACCAGACCCCATCTTTCAAGTGAGAGTCCAGGGTGTTAGCAATTCACTTCCCCATGTCATAAAAGAAGTTGGAACCTATGTACTCTGTACCTGAGGTTTTTCCCAGGCAGGCATCCAGAACCTAAAATACCAGCAAATTTTACTCAGCTTCCCGACTCAGCAGCGAGTAAATTGCTAACATTTCATTCGACTTAACCCATTCACTGTGAGACATGATGGAAATAAACAGATGGGAACGAGTTTCACAGAAATAAATTTCTGACTCATATCATGACCGAACCCCAGTCTTTCAAGTGAGAGCAAAGGGCGTTAGGCCTTTGCTGGTATGTTAGGCGCTAGGCGCCTGCCTGGGAAAAATTTTTGAGTCAGCAATTCATTTCTATGAAACATTCCCATGTGTTCATTTCCAAGATTTCTCATGGTGGAGGGGAAGTCGAATGAAATGTTAGCAAATCACCTGCTGCTAGGTAGGGAAGTTGGGTAAAATTCACTGGTATGTTAAGCACTAGACGCCTGCCAAGGAAAAACCTCATGTATGAAGCACTTAGGTTCCATCTTCTTTTATGACTTGTATGAATTGCTAAGGCTCTGCACTCTCACTTGAAAGACCAGGGTTCGGTCCTGATGTGAATTAGAAATTTATCTCGGTGAAACATGCTCCCATGTCGTCATCATTTATATATATCATATATATATACATATATATATATATATATATATATATATATGTGTGTGTGTGTGTGTGTGTGTGTGTGTATGTGTGTGTAGCCAAAACAGGTGGAAAATTTCGCTGAGATGTCAGCGGGGCACAGTCAACGCTCCTTTTCCGACGTTGTCCTTGAATGTTCAATATAAAAAAGAAACTCCTGTTTAAAAATAATGACTTCAAATAACTAAGGAATTGTGTTTTAATGTGAAAAGACATGGTTAACATCACGGTAGATTACCTGCAGCCACTATTTGAAAGACACAGGGATGCTGCTGCATTCCAATGGAATTATTCGCCCAGCACAGAAGGGTGCCATAATCCAATTCATTCATTGGTGTGTAATTCACTCTCGACTCCGTGCCAACAACCACAAACCTTTAATAGAAATAAAAAAAAAAATTTATGGGTTTCATATAATGGTGCATTGGTTTTTAATATAAATAATTACAATCATATATATATATATATATATATATATATATATATATATATATATACATACATACATACATACATACATACATACATATATATATATATATATATATATATATATATATATATATATACACACACACACAGAGTGAGCCTAAGTTAAAATGACAAGAAAAAAAATACTTTGGAAATATCACAGACAGTGATGATT
>NC_089746.1:38481511-38494011 GCF_040412425.1 Macrobrachium rosenbergii
ATATATATATATATATATATATATATATATATATATATATATATATATATATATATATATATATATATATATATATATATATATATATATATACACACACAGTATAATGGGGTGTGTGTGTTTGTGAATTCTACTAAAGGTGTGTTATGATTTTTGATCTATAACACATGCTGTGACAAACAAAGTGCAACTTTTTTTTTATTTTCTGTGGTTTACCTGACTAACTGAACACTCATTTAGATTTGGTATTTTAGCGAAATATGATGAAGTCCAACGCCACAACCCTTTTTGGGGGAGAAATACCCCCAGACACGATTCACTACCCTAAGCCCTCCTCGAATAAAAAAAAAAAAATCTATAAAATCAGAAATACATAACTCATACCTGTGAGACACAGGCCAAGTGCAAATGAATTTTTGACGTCTCTTGGTGCCTTACGCAAGTCTGTGACTATATACGAGTAAACTTTAACGGGATTGCACTCATGGTGATATAAGCCTCGGTGAAATAGTGTCTTTGTTGAGTAAGGTAAATGCAGATTTGAGAGTTTTATTTTCAAGCACTGAAAAACCCATTACAGCAGTACCAAATTGAATACATTTTTTACTCCGCGAAATTATAAGCAATTTTATTTAGACAATGGCAAATATTGTGTTACAAACAACCCTCTTCTTTTCTTAAAACCTGATAAATGTCAAGGAAAAACCGGATTTAGATAAATTTGTATTACACAATAATGCGTATATAGATTAAAAGGAGGTGCTTTAGACCAAGTGCAGAACATATCAATAATAGGACATATAATGCATGCAGTGGCTGGCATACGAGAATGTCTTCACGGGTGTATGTATGTATGTATGTATGTATGTATGTATGTATGTATGTATGTATGTGTGGATGTAGGCTACATATGTAATGCATAACATGTACGTGTAAATATACATATATATTTATGATGAAATGAAAATATCATGGAGGCTGCTTGATTGAAACATTCGACAAAATTCACAAAGCAGTATGCACGTATAAATGTAAAATGAAATGTACAATATTTTGTGCGATAAATAAAAACACAAACTCACTTCTACTTACATTTAACATCCAGATGCAACGGAGGAGAAGCCGACGTATTCCTGACGTTAGTGGCGTGACAGGTATAATTCCCGCCATGAGATCTGGTTACCCCCTGGACCACCAGCGACATGTTCGAGAGGATAATTCCTGATCCTTCCACTAATTCAACACCCTGGGTAGTGCAAGGGACGATGACGTTACAGGTGTTCCCAATTATGCCATGCCGAAATCTCTCTCTCTCTCTCTCTCTCTCTCTCTCTCTCTCTCTCTCTCTCTCTCTCTCTCTCTCTCTCTCTCAAACGCCTCCGAATTTTCGCAAATATACATTAACAGTTTGGAAGGAACTTGCATTTTAGGAAATCATATATTATTAAAGAAATATATTTGCTTTTTAAGTTTACGTGTAGGATTTAGAATTTATTATGCGTAATCTCTTTGACTATCTTTCATATACAAAGCTTTGTGTAGCCATCACGATGTTACAAAACTTACCCCTATTTAGATTACAGAAGACAAATAAAAATGTTTAGATCAAACGAATCAAGAACCATTTTCAAGAGGAAAAATAATGTATATATATATATATATATATATATATATATATATATATATATATGTGTGTGTGTGTGTGTGTGTGTGTGTGTGTGTGTGTGTGTGTATGTATATATATGTGTATATATATATATACATATATATATCAATGGTCACCCCTTGATGTGTTGAAGTGGATAAGAGGCCTGATGTGGACGTCTGGGCTCTGTCTAACCAACAGGCACACTCAATGGTTGTAATAAGAAATGTAAACGCTAATCTGGTCGATCTTTTAAGATCTCTATGAACTTGACCAATGCATCCATCACTTACTATTTCCTAATATTACTGATGTTAATTCATTACTCTTTACAGCTTCCACCTGTATTATTTTGATTCGGAGATTTATTTCCTTTCTATTCCTCGATTCTTTTCGCTAATCCCTTTCCATAAACCTCTCTCCATTTATTGGTGAAGAGATACCATCCAGATTTCAGTTTCCTATCAGCTTAGCAGAGCTCATCTGACAGTCAACGCGAGCAAGTCACGTTGAAAAACATTTATACGTATAAAGATATCCCCGAGTTTCAACTCTTCACTTTTTGTTCTCTTTTCCCTGTTCAAAGATATGATCTTAAATCATACTACTGACTTGATTATTTAGAGTATCTGACTCATAATCCAACATTTTCAATAATACCTGAACTTTGATATTCCACACGTAAAGGTTATGTGCTGACAGTCGCCATTAACAAATAATTTCGAAAACATTCTATATTTTGAGAATTTTACTTTAAGGAGGAATCTTTTTTAATAACGCAAACTCATCCTCAGATACAATTAAACAAAAATTACGTGATACTCACGATTCCATTTTGACAGATAATGCTTGGTTTCCTTTCATATTCATTTCTTGTAGTTGCGTAGCAGGAATAAAGCTACAACGATATTGCGGTGCAGTCAAACTAGAAAATTCTAGTAGGATTAGGTTCAGTGCGCTTGATTTGATTTCATATACATACACACAAATACATACATATATATATGTATGTATGTATGTATGTATGTATGTATGTATGTATGTATGTATGTATGTATGTATGTATGTATGTATGTATGTATATATATATATATATATATATTTATATTTATATTTATTTATATGAACTTTTAAAATTAATATTACTTATGAACTGTCATGAGGGTTCATGCTAGTCTTTTCAAACCAAAATGATAATCAATGAAAATAATAAAAGTCCTGTACAAATCCTCAGCAACCCTTGCAATATATACGACTTACTTGGACGATGATTCATATTATCTTATGAAATATATAGCTGAATACGTAATTACGGTGTTTATTTTTCTGAAATATTAACACTAGTATTTACGAATCTTATTATATGTTCTGAAATGCTCAGTATTTGCACAATCATTTATATTCTTTCGGTGAAGATCCTACGAATCCCAAACGTTCTGCTGAAGATTATGGACTCTCCCTTGAAAATTATTATAATTTCTTTCTTACATGACCTTTGTTTTGTAACAGGAAAACATAACCTCGAGATTTTTCGATCACCCATTATTTTTGGGTGCGCGTTCTACAGAGAACCTCACAATCCTGAAGGAAATTAATAAAAAAATTCTTCTTTCCATATGAGACTATAACCCATGGTAGTTATAAGACTATGGGGAACTCTAAATCACTGTGGTACTAATAATTGAGAGGTCGTCTCAGTTTTCTAACTAGTCTGGTTTCGAACCCCATTCGTAAAAGAATACTTTTTATTAATTTCTTGTGGATTAAGGGTATCAGTAAAAGGCTACGCAAAAAAAAAAAAAAAAAAAAAAATAATATATATATATAATATATATATATATATATATATATATATATATATATATATATATATATATATATATATATATATATATATATATATATATATATATATATATATAAGGATGCACAAGTTAGGAGGTCAATGTATCCTGTACAAAACATAAATCTTCGAAATGTGATCAGGACGCTATATCAGTATTATCTTCTGTGGTTATCTTTCAGTGTCGTGCGATCTTCCCTGATTGAGTTCCTTTAATTTTCTTTGGTGACTGCATGCTTTTCTTCAGGTTCTTGTTAGAGGTTTATCATTCGTTTTCTTCTCTCAAAAATATAAGAGACATTACCTTTCCTCTCTTGCGACAGTTTATGAACCTATTCGTGACAACTATTTTCTTTATCCTATTACTCACTTATTTCGGTGCGGAAGCAAGATTTACGGAATTTTATTTATTTCCCTTTAACAGTTATCTATCTGATAATTTTTTATCTATACATTTTTCCACCAAAAAATACTTTTCTTTCAATTTTCTTCCAGACTTTTTTTTATTTAATAACATGAAGCTTACACTTTCCACAAGATTTCAAGATTGTGTAACTCCTGTTTCATATGTAAATTTTTTCGTATGCTTCAAATATTGTAATCTTTAACATGGTTACTTGAAACTGTTTTTAATATTCATGAGTCAAATCTATGCGAATTTTTTCATTGTTTCTATATAGGAGACGACGCTACAGCAGCTTTTTATTTTTGGCTTAATATTCAAAAATGAAAACCAATCCAAGATCCTTCCAGATTTTCAATTTTATTTGACAAAGGAAGTTGAGACTCACTTTATAACTTTTTCTTCTTCTTCTCCTTTTAACGTGCTTTTTTCCCATTCTATAACTGGGAGTTAAAAAAAAATAAAATAAGCAATATACTCACGTTGTGCTTCCAGATGACATTAAAAACGGGAGGTTTCGAGATGACGGTGCACTCGAAGTAAACATCATCGCCTTCTTTGATTTTGTCTGGGTCGAGAGAACGGCCAAGGTGGACGCTGACCAGCGGAGCATCTGTTGGGAAATAAAAGCAAAAATGAAGGCCTCTCTCTCTCTCTCTCTCGTCTCTCGTAAAAGGGACAGAAATTCTATTACGGTTTTATTCTGCCAGACCTTCATGAATAACATAACCTAATATTTACCTCGTCGTTATGATGGCTGACCTAACATGAAATATTAATAAATAGGATCTCAGAAGAATTTTCTTTATATCAAATCGACATAATAATGTCAACATATACACCACAGGGAAATAGGTAATACATTGAGTTTTTCATTTCCGAACAGTTGGTTCCTCATTTGGATCTAAAAGCTTTGTAATTGCAAGCGTATCCAAAATGTGTGAAAAAATTAACAAGTTAAGAGGAATTACGGTTATTACAAACACACATGTATTTGGAAAAAAGATTTTAAATATATATATATATATATATATATATATATATATATATATATATATATATATATATATATATAAAATATATATATAGTATGTATATTTTATATATATATATATATATATATATATATATATATATATATATATATATATATATATATATATATATATATATATATATATATATATATATATATATATATATATATATATATATATATATATATATATATATATATATATAACCTCCACTCTCCCCAGTTTGCTTCCTAAAACCCACCAGAAGAAGACTTCCAACATTTACATCGCTGAAATTCCGAGGGCTTCGGAATTGTTCAGCTTTGTTACTTTCTTTCCCCCGCTGTCAAGATTTGAAGTTGTTTTCCTGCTTCCGTCGTCAATAATTCATCCAATCTTCGAACCACACAAGAGGCCAGGCAGTCAATCCTTTTAAGGTTTGGGACACTGTTAATCTTTCCTTTTTTGGTGTTTTTGTTCCCTCAAGGTCTGGACAAGAAAGCGTAGTTCCTAAATGTCTTCTACAGCTGTGGAACAAATTTAATTTCCTTCTCGTGGAATGTTTAGAAAGAAACAATCTACTGAGTTTCTTGTTGAAAAGTCAACATGCAAGGGGGAATAAAGCTTTATAACAGAGTCAAAAACTAAGAATCAGTGAATTTATCTCTCTCTCTCTCTCTCTCTCTCTCTCTCTCTCTCTCTCTCTCTCTCTCTCTCTCTCTCTCTCTCTCTCGCGATGTTTTTATTTCGAATAACATAAAGCACTATTCATATTTTCCTGTTTTGTAGTCCTATAGGCCATACCAATAAAGCCCAGATGTAATTACATTATTTTCTGAATAATATGAGAGCTTAAAACGAATGAATAGAAATTAAGGATCATTGAAGTTGGCAATAAATTATATCTTATTTGTCCTCACAAAGATAAAATAAGTTGAGGTCTAACTGAAGGAAATTAAATGAAGGTACTACTTGTTGCCAAAGAAGCTAAACTGGTAAAAGTGACAAATGAGTTAAATGTCATATGATAAAGAACGACAAAAGATTCGCATAAGTACAAGAATATGAAATAAATCTTTTCGAGTAAAGATGAATATATATTCAAAAGGAAAAAACAAAAAACAATGAAAAGGAAAAAATTATAAAGAGAGAATGAGAAGACAATTCAGAGCAGTCAGTAAGAAGCGCGAGAAACGGAAGAAAACGTGACGAAAAAACCGAAAGGATATAAAGAAACAATCTTAGAAATAGAAAAAAAAAATTCAGAAGTAAAAACCAACACAAAAAATCACCCTGGAATTAACGCAACAAAGATTAAAAAAAGAGAAAAAAGAAAAAAAAAAGACGAAAGCGTAGAGTGTGAGCGCGATAAACAAACAGCTCCAGTAGAAAATTCTGGATCGGTTGATATCACATGAAGATGGATTTTCCTTTCATCCCGAGGAGACTCCCCTTTAACTGAGCGCCGCTGAGAAAGATACAGAGAGTCACTTCCAATTTTGTTGAGTTCCTCTCTCTCTCTCTCTCTCTCTCTCTCTCTCTCTCTCTCTTACACCAACACGACCACATACTATATACTCCCCCTCCTCTCTTCTCTCTCTCTCTCTCTCGCTTTCTATGAATATCTATCTATCTACATACATATATATATATATATATATATATATATATATATATATATATATATATATATATATAATATATATATATAATATATATATTTTTGTATCTCCCATTTTACACTGACATTGCCTCTCTCTCTCTCTCTCTCTCTCTCTCTCTCTCTCTCTCTCTCTCTCTCTCTCTCTCTTAATGTTTTCATCTCTAATAACATAAAGCAATATTCTTATTTTCCTGTTTTTAGTCATGTAATATATATATATATATATATATATATATATATATATATATATATATATATATATATATATATATATATATATATATATATATATATATATATATATATATATATATATATATCCGCCTAACACTTGACAGCCTCTGTCTGTCTGTCTCGTTCACTGCCTGGTGTCATTATCACCTACTTGATATCTGTGCTTTCCGACCTTTCAGCTCTGACGGGGTGGAACACTCTCAAGATGTTATTTACGTCTCCAGAGATCGGTGATGGGTAAATCTCTCATTCGGCCTTAGATTTTTCACGTCCTGGACTCGAAATAAGCAAATGATACCCACTTCTTCAGTGCTACACGGTCCTTGAGAAGCTTGTAAAGAGTATTGATGGTAATTTCTGTCCCACGTGCCTTTCGGTGTTATACCTTTCACTTGAAACCTTGAGGTTGAGAGTGTAATCCCTTTCAACATGGAAACTACAGTATGGAACACAGATAATTATTTACAGGATATTCTGAAAGTCTTTTGCTGAGAGTGCCATGATACAGAATATATATTTTTAGTGCTCCTAACTGAAGCAATGAAAATCCTTCTAGATGTTAAAATAATTTCCGTATTGCGCAGTAGGTCTCCTTTTCATTAATTTTGGTTCAAGCAGATTTGACGGACAAAAAATATTTAAGAGTATTAACCGTTCAGCATCCAAAACGCACGAAGCCACTTTTAACAGTATTTTGTCTCAAGGGAATATAAGTACCTGGCACAAATTCCCGATGTTATTGTAAACATGCATGGAAAGAGGTAAGTATCTTACAATCCACATTTTTTATCATTTCACCAACGACATGGCGCACAAGGAAACTTAGGTTGTATTAAAAAATATTTTCTCATTGCTTGGAAATATACATTGAAGACAACTGACCTAAGCAGATATGATAAAGCATGGGATTGTAATCCATTTTGTAGTCATTCCCTCTAGGACGAGAAAGGTGTATAGCACCACAAATACATACACACTCGTATGTATGTGTATGTATGTTTGTGAAACCATCAAGAAGAGACAGACGCCTAGGGTAAATATGTACACTAACGATTACAGAAAATCTTATGCAACATTATGGTCTAAAAGGGTAGATAACGCCAGAATATATGACCATATACATGAACATAAATTCTATAACAAGTTAGTTCGGTTTATTTTCAACTTTCAGTTTATATTTTATTATATTTGATATGCTGAAATGACTCTCCAGTTTCGAGTATTTAAATCATAGCTCATAGTTCATGCTAATTTGAAGTACAGGCAAAATCTGTACATGAAGCACTTGAAAGTACCCTTTTATTCACTATACCTTTTTGTATATAAAAGGCTGTAAAGAAAAAGGCAACAAAGATATTGGAAGCTGATGCGAATAGCAATTCTAGCTGTAGTTTAATACGAAATTTTTCCAACGATTAAAATCAATGCCAGACTTGCACTGGATAATCATGTAAAATGCAAAAAACAAAGAATGACAATAACATCCCTATAGTATTTCAATGCCGCTGTAAACACAGCAGATAAAACATGCGGATAAAATTACTGATAACTCCACGTGAGTCCCATTGCAACTAACTGCAACAATAAATATAACATCGGCAGTCCACAGTCGGCATACGAGAACGTTAACAAGAGCATGAAATCCTATGTGCATACGGGTGATTGATTTTAACTGCAAAATAGCAACACAACAAGGGACCAGACATGGGTGTACATTTTATTACAAAACTTTTTTGGTGGAATTAAAAAATTCGTTCAGAATAAAAACAGTCCAAGTAACACGGATAACCTCTACACGCACAACATAAAAAATTAAAGGGGAAAAACGAAACTAAAAGTGGAAAATTGGTTTTCTTTCTCTATAACGCACGTCCTTGATATCACTATAATTTGCATTATTACAACTACTATTAGTATTCAGAAGATAAAACCCTATTCATAAGGAACAAGCCTGCAGAGGCCACGACTTGAATTTTAAGCTTCCAAAGAATATGATGTTCATCTGAGAGAATTGCAGATGATAACAGGAAATACAGACAGAAGAGATAAATTATTACATAAATAAATACAGAGCAAAATATAAGTATATGATTAAAAGGCAAGGCGAATTTTTAAAGGTGAAATAAAGATAAAAGATGAAACGGATAAATTCATATACTAAGGGTATTTACGCAGAAATATCATGAAAAACTTGTTACACGCATGCAACTTGTTGTTCACACTATGAAACATGCTGAAATGAAAGCAACTAAAATCATTTGGAGAATTACGAAAGCTCGACCACCCTACTCCGTCCTAGGTCATACATCCCCAGTCCCTCCCCCCCCCTCCAGTCCTATAAAAATCACTGTTCTCGAGAACATAGGAAAAGAATGATAAAAGTACTCACTTTATTTTCAAATGTTCATGTCAAAATCATATTTGTATCAAGAGATATTGTACATAAGAAAAATATTTTAATCCGCTTACATGTATGATTAATCAATAACACTCGGGCAAAACGTGAAAACTTTGTCGATATTACCGTTGCAAAATTGAAGTGGGGATTTAAAACCTCAGAGCTAATGGAAAATCCCCTGAATTTAAAAAAAAAGAAAAGAGAGAGACAAGCACACACATACTCACAGCTCACACGCATGTGCACGTATACATACATACATATATATGTATATATATACATATATATATATATATATATATATATATATATATATATATATATATATATATATATATATATATATACATACATACATACATACATACATACATACATACATACATAAGGGAGAGTGTTAAGATACATGTACAGCAATAAATAGAGACTTTTTCAAGGCTCCCTTAACATTCTCTGTCCAATAGTTGGAACTGTCAGTCACTGGCTGCCACCGATTGAAGAGTACTCGACCTCGTGGAAATATTTATAACTCGTATTTCTAAATGTAACAAACTGTCTTCTATATCTACCACCTCTCTTATTATTCATACGACAGCACAAGTACCGTATAGTATGAAAGGTGCACTAGACGCGAGTAAAAAAGAAAATGCCAGAATAACCTTACAAAGTTCTGAATACTTACAAAAGCCATATAACTTCACTAAAAGAGAGCTTATGGTATTTGCGTTTTACCTAGTACCTCAAGACAAAATTAAACATCACATCAAATTAAGTGTAATTATAGGAAGTGTACTGTACCTGCAGCCATGGTGCATAGGTAGCTTTTAACACTTTACACCGTTTTTGATGGCTGATTGTTTCAAGTGACTATAAAACTCCTTAGCAAATTACTGCACCCAATCTAGTGACAAGCAAGTGAAAACTAGTACTGATTAGTGACGAGCAGTGGTTTGACTCAACACCTTCCTACAGTTTTGTAAGAGGGGAATCCCCAGCAGGTCTACAAGCTCCTTCGATATCAGTCTCTCCAGCTTACTTCGAATTTATCAGGTCTGCTGCTGCAGGTAGGTCAAGTGAGATTGGCTCACCCAGGCTGACTAACCGCCTTGAAGCAATTTTGGGTGAACCATCTCTTTACGAGACAAGTGCAGTTGAGATAACAAGCTCCTGTCCCCCGACACGAAAAAAAGCAGCTGTCTACGCCTAAAATGTCAATGAGTCACCTCTTGATCATTTACTTTACATAAGAGTTTTGTTGTAGGGCTACTCATTTCCATCCTATTTTCCTAAACCTATGCATTCCTGTAATTCACATTTTCTTCACAAACTCCATATGTCCTGAACCAAAGTATATAAGAATTTTTAGACTAAAAATATAAACAATCTTTTCTCGCCCTGAATGAAAATGCAAGAAAGAGGAATATATTTATTCTGAAAAATGCAATTATCAATATGACTGAACAATATTTAAATGCATATACATACATACGCACATACACACACTATACACACACACACACATATATATATATATATATATATATATATATATATATATATATATATATATATATATATATATATATATATATATATATATATATATATAATATAAAACACTACTAAAATATGTTTTTAAGGGTAAACCATTACGCAGATTGGGTGCCATAGAGATTGTTTTATAACTGTGGATCTTATACAAAACAAGACAAAGATTATAAAAAAACTTAAAGGGCTAAATATCCTGAATTTCTTACATTAAACTATCAACATATTCCCGTCACACTAAAAAATAAAAAAATAAAAAAACAAAAAGGAGCTAATATTATCCCATTACGAGCCATTTAATATTTGGCCGGTGTAGATTACAAGGAAGAGAATCTTGCTAATTAGAGGAAACCATTATTGCCCTCAGCTTATTTAGTAAATAAAGGTTCAGGCACATAACTTTAAGGGAGCGGGCTGCTTCAGTTACATGATATTAACAGTGTTTCACTTTATTTTTGTTATATTTACATTTAAATGTTTACGTTATATATATATATATATATATATATATATATATATATATATATATATATAGTATATATATATATATATATATATATATATATATATACATATATATATATATATATATATATATATATATATATATATATAAATATAAAATATTGGTGGGAGACCTTTTGCCCTTTAAAAGCTATTATCAAAATGTAAAATCATTGAAAAAAATTGAATGGTGTTCTAGGCATAAATAATGCAACTTTAAATCCTTGATCCAATGAAAACCCTTTTAAGCATGATGCTTAAATCCCACGTGTAAACGTTTTCTCCCCTGAAAAATAATGTTTAAACTCCACTCCTTCGTTAAATTATGTACTAATTACCGTTCCGAGTTGTCTTGCAGAAAAGATTCGGCGTTTGCTGGGAAGATTATTCGACAAATGCTATATATTAATAGTAAACAACTTAGCTGTTACAATTGTGTAACAAATATTGCTCAAATCATCAAAATAAAGTCCCATCCGAGTCGAGTTTTCTACTTCTCAAATTCAAAAACATAGGAGGCAATTTTAATCTCTTAATTAGAAAATAAAAACTATCTTTTTTAGGCATGCGTACATCACACAGTCTAACTAATCTCCTAATTAGAAAATAAAAACTACCTCTCTAACGCATGTGTACAGTACACAGCCTAACTAATCTGTTAATTAGAAAATAAAAAATAACTCTCTTATGCATGTGTACAGTACACAGGCTAACTAATCTCTTAATTAGAAAATAAAAACTCACACATGTGTACAGTACACAGTCTAACTAATCTCCTAATTAGAAAATAAAAACTATTTCTCTAACTCATGTGTACAGTACACAGTCTAACTAATCTCTTAATTAGAAAATAAAAAAAATAACTCTCTTATGCATGTGTACAGTACACAGTCTAAGTAATCTCTTAGTTAGAAAATAAAAACTCACACACGTGCACAGTACACAGTCTAACTAATCTCTTAATTAGAAAATAAAAATTATTTCTTACACATGTGTACAGCGCATAGTCTAACTAATCTCTTAATTAGAAAATAAAAATTATCTCTCTTACGCATGTGTATAGTACCCAGTCTAACTAATCTCTTAATTAGAAAATAAAAATGATCTCTCTTATGCATGTGTACAGTACACAGACTAATTAATCTCTTAAATACATAATAAAAGCTATCTCTCTTACGCATGTGTACAGCGCATACTTTAACTAATCTCTTAATTAGAAAATAAAAGCTATCTCTCTTACGCACGT
>NC_089746.1:38496511-38499011 GCF_040412425.1 Macrobrachium rosenbergii
TATATATATATATATATATATTATATATATTATATATGTATATAATATATATATATATATATATATATATATATATATATATATATATATATATATATATATATATATATATATATATATATATATATATATATATAAACAGGCAAGTGTATAGTACATTTACGGATCTATTTTGAAATAGGTTATTTTAAAGTACACAAGCTTCTACGTTAATCTTGGATTATTGTTGAAATCTAAGCCTCTAATATACGTAATGGAAATAACATTGCCTTCAGGATATCCGGAGAACTTAATAAAATATTTATCTAAATAATTTTACGACTGAATACCTGTGATATTATGATTGTTAGTTTTAATGTTTTTGTTACGTATCAGTTTCAAATTATGATAATTCGGTAGTTAATTAACATATTTTTCGCTACACAATCAGTGGAAAGAATATAATTTAGATAATAAGTATTTATGTGGATTTTTTTATGTGGGGCCGTCCATACTGAATTATATGGATCAGTATAGAATTTCAAGCATCCAGTACACTCAGTCTGGACAATCATGTTTATCATCACACATTTCCGGGTTCCTCTGTAATCGGGATCATATTGCATGAATACAACTTACCCCGGCGTGCACTGCAATCCACGAATTGAAGGCAACTTTCAAGAGCAGCAATTGAGCGACTATAGAAACGAGACAGCTGTGCATTAATCCACCTGTGCTCTACATTCAAGACATGTGCTTTGATCTCGGTCAGTGCAGATGGAGACTATCAAGTCCAATATCTGTTTGGTTGCTGTGTATTTGCTGGTAAATATTGACAGATGGTAAATACGATATATGCTGGTTTGTATTACAGATTGCTAAGGAGTTACAAGGATAAAAATGTTGCTTCTTTGCTTGAATTCTCATTCTCTCTCTCTCTCTCTCTCTCTCTCTCTCTCTCTCTCTCTCTCTCTCTCTCTCTCTCTCATATTCCTTCCATATTTCTTATCGGGGATAGAAAGAGGAGAGATCAAAGGAAGGGAAAGGAAAGCAAGAAGAAACATATTAAAATAGCAATTAGCTAATGTGCATAAGATAAACAAAGTATATTAATCTTTGTAAGAATATTTCTGCCATATAATACCCATAAATACTCTTCATTCTTATAGTTTCATCTCTCTATGTACCTTCGTTTTAATATTTTATATTAGTAATACTACTCACCAAAAATTAGAAACTGATCGCGATGAACGTCTTTACAGTAACTTTTATCAGCAAATTTCCACTACATAATAAAACTGTGTATATTTGAAATATATGCTTTCTACCGTCAGCACATTAATTTTACTAAAAATATTTCATATTATGATATAATGCAAGTGCATTCTCCAAAGAGTCGCTTTTTCAACATTATGTATGAGCAGACTACTTCACAGAAATTATTACGTTTTAGGAAAATATTCAACTTTATTCCCGGAAAGCAAAACAGGTCGAAGGGCATTATCACAACATAATGTCAGTGTATCTTTAAAACAGTCGCTCTCTTCCCACGGTTTCTCAACAAACTGCTAAATAAAAATGTTTATCTCTTCAAAATATATCCACCTTTAGTTATAGAACCAATACAGTTGAACTGGTACACACAATCAGCATTCAGTAAATAAACATGATTCCTTACGTGTCATGTCAATAGCGATTGATTTCACAGCCGGAGGGGATCGCTTGGTGTTTGAAGCGATGCACGTAAGGTTACGCCCAAGGTCATCTCTTGTTATGGTAGGGAAAACGAGGTCATTGACCACAACACCTTCCTCGTAATCGACGACGTACGAATCGTCCAGAACTTTGTCGTTTTCGTACCATATCACTGATGGTGGAGGCCAACCTTGAGATGGGAAAAATCAAGTCGCGTTTAAACATTTCCATTTATATTTTTCTCCATAAACTGTTTCATTTACCTTTTCTATACACGATGTTGAAGTGAAATTTGTCAACTGTAATTCAAATGCCTTACAATTTGGAGATGAGATTAAAAAAATCATTTAAAACATTACATGGAAGCATCAGAATTCATCGTAACAATCGAAACTATCTTCCTTTAATTGTAAGGAATTACCATTATCCACTGGTTTCAGTAATTATTTGCCATTCATGAATTTTGCTATGGCCAATTAAACAGCTCATGTTAAGTGATTAATTCTGTCGACTGAATTTTTCTTTTATTCAAGGAGAGCATTTAATAGTTTACATGAAAAATCTTTAAAGAATATTTACAGTCCCTGAAGGACATTTGCAAAATACATAGTCATTTCCGTGCCACACTGAAATGAATAGTTGACCTTAACACCTCCTACATCCAGCTGCTTTAATGTAACCTCACAACCAAGGTCTTCCCTAGAGTGATGTGTTTACTTATTCAAAGACTGCAAGAACAATAAACAAGTATAGTACAACCGTTCAAAATACAAATCTTTTTTTTAAAAACAGCGGCATATAAGTAAAACTGTTTGACTAAACTCGT
>NC_089746.1:38501511-38509011 GCF_040412425.1 Macrobrachium rosenbergii
CGTTTTCCTGATTTTAACTAAAGAAAATACTTTATTCGGTCGCTTAATCCGTTATGTGGTGAACTACTTTGAGTCTGAGATATGTGGTCAAAAAGGCATGAATTTAATGATGTTATGGAGGAAAACTTTTTTACCAAGTACAAAAATTGTATTGCAATTTTATCATATATCACTGACCCCAATATTCCCACGACGGAATTCATAGTTGTTTGGGACATCCTACGTTGCAGCTGTTCCCAGATACTGACTCTTTTTAGGTCGATCGGTTATTTTCCCAACGTCGCCTCATTATATTTACAGTATCATGCAGGTGAACATGTATTCTCTTTTATTTTTATTATTCATCATTCTTTAAATGACAAAGAGTCCACGTATCACAAGAGTACAAACTTTGCCTGAGGGGGAGAAGCAGCTAAATAACCCAACATACTTACTGTAAAGAAGCTAGCACATATATGCAGCAGTTTCGAAACCTTACCGTCACTGTTCTTGCAGACAATGGTTGGTTGTGTGTGTTCCAGAAAAGGCCCTGCTTTCTCACCCACCACAGTTTTCGGGGAAGAGTTATTGGTATACCAGCTGATGCTTACTGTTGTCGGGGCAACTAGAAAAAGACAAAATAAAATGGTGCTTTAAATAGCTATGGTAGTTAGAAGACAATGCTCCCTGTTGTCTGAGTTAAAAAAAAAAAAAAAAATTAACTGGTACTTCGTTATAGCCTTGACAGCTGGCTTACCATCCAATATTAACCGTTGTTGTGGGAACTGGGGAAAAAATATTTTAGTGTTAATTCTTATCGAAATACTAATTACAATACCAGAAATGTTCGCTGGGGCTGGTGCAACCAAAAAAAACTCACTGGTACTTTATATAGCTTTAGTACGTAAAATACTAGCCAAATAAAGTACCAACTTACATCTTCAAACTTACCCAGATATTATATTCACCTTTATAATTACAAAGAAAATTCTTAACCACATTTATTAAAAATATTTCCATCAAATATAAATACAAGAAGTGAAATTATTTCATAAACATGTAAATACTCACATAGTGGTTAATCTAACGAGGGACTGCTGCAAACATCAGAGACAATTTTAAAACCTACCGTTACAGATGATGTCTACGAAATGATTACAAAATTTTAGATGGTTACCCGTGACACTACTGACATTTATTAGTGCCGTAACCTTTAGCTAATAATAAGACAGAAAATTTCCCGAGTGGAAATAGTGATGCGTACAGAGTTCCTTATGGATTATGCACTCCTGTTTGTAGAGCTTCAAAACTTGATATTTTTCTTTAAAAACGTAAAAATCGTGTAGCAGCATCATAATTTTTAAAATATTTTCTTTCTCAAGCGCCAATTACTTTCTAATTTTATTGCCCATAAAAAAATACGTATTACTTTAATAATTGCATCAGTAACAGTATCAATCTTAAAAGTTTATCAAAGAACTGGTTTGGCAATATGTGGTCACATCCGCCCGGTGTCTCAAAAGTAAACGGTCCTTTAACGAGTTTATAACTACAAAGTTTAACATTTCATCGAACGAATGGTGACCATACCAGAACTCATCGTAACAGTGGAAACTATTTTCCTTTAATTGGTTACACTCAAACTAGGAAGTAACATCATCCGCTGGCTTCAGTAATTACTTGCAACTAATGAATTTTGCTATGTCCGTATAGACAGCTCAAGTTATGTGATTAATTCAGCCGACTGAGGTTTTTTTTCTTACTCAAGGACAATGTATTAGCCTTCATGATAATTTGATCTTTCTTGTGGTTGTTATGGCATGTCAGTTATGATCAGAAAGCTAGAAAGTAATTTCTAACTTATTTTGAGTAAATGTCAGTTACAATACCGTAAATATGAAAGATGACAAAAAATTTAATTTTTCCGTCACTCATTTTCATTCAGACTAATTTCACTAACACTCTTACATTGTCTAACGTTCTCCATTCTCATTATGCTTTACGTTGCAGTTTGAATTTCATGTTGTACTGATCTTAAAGCTTGTTAAACTTTTATAGAAACTTTATTATAAGCACACTTGCTCTTGATCCTGCTCTAAGTACACATTACTTAAGGACATAATTATTTGAAAAAAAATAAAAAAATTGAAACCTTTTGATGAATTGTATCATGGGGAATATTTTTACAGCGATCACGAACTTGAATGAAGTCATGAATACAAATATTGCTCGCTTGTTGGGATCAAGTTTTCCCTTATGTTACTTAACATATAATACTTTCTTGCCTATAACAATAAAGGATGAAGGGTGGGCGAGGCATCAGGGCCTACTAAATTTAGAATAAATACATTGTTTACAGATGGACTATATTGTTTCATGGTGCCTCAGTACAAATTAAATGCTATAGAGCCTTTTTAGACTTATTTCTTTAATTATTTTCTTATTCGTATTATTCATGTCCTTGAATAAGAATAGTTTAACCCTTTGGCGAGACATATGAAGATCGCTCGTCTTTCCCAAACCCCTCCTTCATAGCCGGATTATTAATCTGGATAAATTTCATTTGTATCTTGCATTTTATCATTTATAAAAAAAATA
This sequence comes from Macrobrachium rosenbergii, assembly GCF_040412425.1. Classification (NCBI taxonomy): domain Eukaryota; kingdom Metazoa; phylum Arthropoda; class Malacostraca; order Decapoda; family Palaemonidae; genus Macrobrachium; species Macrobrachium rosenbergii. Next base: position 38,504,089 of record NC_089746.1, read on the forward strand.
AAAAATAACATGTAATTTCGTCATTTTTCCCATTGCTGTTTATCGTTTTTGCCTGCATTATCATCATTGGAAACTATCTCTCAATACCAGAGTAAACAGGGCCTTACTGAATCCACCAGAGACGCTTCACCTGTTCCACATTTCTCCAGTCAAGCGATTTGTTTACCAGAAGCCTCTCCATGCATTTTACGCTGGCACATTTCCTTTGTTTTTCCCTTGGTCTTACGTTGTTCTTTCAAGGACACCTTGCAATAAGCGACCATACCTTTGCAGGTATGCCTTATCAGTGCTTAACACGACCACCTCAACGAAGCCTAAGCCGTTGATCGTATCCAAAGCTTTTATAAAAGGTTCATTTGTAAAGTTCATGCTCCACTTTCTACCGGAAACTCGTCTCGAGGCTTTGTTCACAAAGGCAAGGAGCCTGCCATTAACATGATAATTACAGTGCCAACATTTTTGCTCGTAAATCAGTGAGCTGTAACAGAGGAATGAAGCGCAGACATTAATTACTGTATGAATATGGAGTAGTTCAATTAGAATTTGAGAATGCGAATGTGTATGCCTGTTTTCTCATTTACCTTCTGTGTTCTTGGTACTAATGATAAGCATTTCTAGGCATTTAAATAATTCATTCAGTGGGTACTGTTCATGAATAACTCAAGCATGTTAAATGGAAACAGGCAGGAATATCTTTACATCAATTTTTTTGTAGTCTGATACAAACACACTCATATACATGTATATATATATTATATAAATAATATATATAATCATATATATATATATATATAATATATATATATATATATATATATATATATATATATATATATATATATGTATATATATGTATATATATGTATATATATATATATATATATATATATATATATATATATATATAATATATATATATATATATATATATATATATATATATATATATATATATATATATATATATATATATATATATATATATATATATATATATATATATATATATATATATATATATATATATATATATATATATATATGTGTGTGTGTGTGTGTGTGTGTGTGTGTGTGTGTGTGTGTGTGTAAAACAGTTAGAAGTAAGTTTCCGGAGAAAGGAGCTAGAAGTGAATGTCACCAGGACATAAATTTTCAAGAGATCAGTAGAAATGAGACTGATCATGTAATAAGAACCAGTCAAGGCAAAACAAAATAATAACATGAATTGGCCACCTCTTTTGGGTTACAGAATATAGTTATGAAATTGAAATAAATAATATAGAAGACGAGAAATAAGTTGACATCATTTACAAACGACAAAAGGTGTATTTTCACAATTTTCAAAAAAATGAAATTAATGAACCATTTACAAGCTATTACACTTGAAATATGATGTCTATATTTGCTATGAACAAGATTTCATCTTAAGGATTTAAGTACAAGTAACAATAAACATGTAAATATAGATATCATACACTAAATGTTCTATCCTTTGTAGTTTGTGCAATAGTATGCAAAAAGTATATTCCAATATCATGGTATCTGTAAACTATGCATTATGCCTATTTTAAAGCAAACAAAAAGTGACTTGCAGAAAAGACGAGAGGAAGGCTAAGGAAATCATATATAAATTGAGTGGGCCATGAGTAATAAAGCCATGACTGAAAACTCTTGATACTACTGCGGTAGCTATAAACTGTTGAACATAATGGTTTCATATCCCATTCGACTTTTCACGGCTGACTAAGACATGAAGCCTAGCGTGACTAGATTTTTTTTTATTTGCTAGAATGTGTTTTACGTGCGATTAGCCACAATAGTGTATATTACAAAACTTGAATTTTTTCCCGTTAATACGTCAATGGTCCTGTCAAATTAATTACCCCTTGTTATGTTGTGATCTTATCACCATTACTTATGATGATTTTCTAAGGGATGCGATCCTGAGAATATGTAGAATTTATTTGGTGGAGTGACTATGGTGATTCTGTTATACGATTAATCAGTGTTGTCACGAGGTAGCAAAAATTAGTAACAGAACCAGGAAAGAAGGTATCATGGCAGAAAATCTCGTCCTTTATCAGATAAGAATGGGGAAGTGAAGAAAAGGAATTTTTATGGTCGTTCAGAGTTATGAGATCGATGGCCATAGCACTGATGTACGGTGACAAAGTTGGAATGTTACGTTATACATACACTCAATTAAATAAGTAATCGTTGTCTTGCGTTTAAGTATCTGGTATTAACTGCTTAAGAGAATGATCCTTTGAAAAGAAAATGGAATTTAAACTTCAGTTTCAGCGCGTAAAAGATAAAAAAAAAAAAAATGCGATCAAATGATGCGGGTAAAGATGACTCTGCAAATGTGAAAACCGCAAGAGATTCGTCTTATTTTGACGTTCAAATATACCTGTTGATTCACAGTGATGTCATTTTTTATTCTTTTCTAACTGCCTTTCTATAAATACAAAAGAGGTATTAATACATAGCTGTACTTTCATTAACATTCCTGGTTGCATCGATGCGGGTTCCGTTCTCAGCTACCACTCTGTTGGCCGCGAGTTCGAATCTCCGACCGGCCAATGAAGAATAAGAGGAATTTCTTTCTGGTGATAGAAATTCATTTCTCGCTATAATGTGGTTCGGATTCCACAATAAGCTGTAGGTCCCGTTGCTAGGTAACCAATTGGTTCTTAGCCACGTAAAATAAATCTAATCCTTCGGGCCAGCCCTATGAGAGCTGTTAATCAGCTCAGTGGTCTGGTTAAACTAAGATATACTTAACTTATATTTAAATGTTAATTTATAATGCAAGGATAAAATAAAAAAAACAGTTCCCACAAATTTGGTTGAAGGTCAAAGATATTTTCATTATATTGTTAGATAATTACCACTAAGCAAAGTAAAATGTCCTCACGTTGTTAAATTCGTGAAATTTCGAGTGCTTCCCTGTTGTGTGATGTAAGTCTTTGCTGGAGTAATGAGCACAAGCTGCTGCTTCCAGTTACATCACCGTTTCCTTCCTTTAATAACCACATTACTTCCTTCAATAACGACATTACTTTCTTTAATATACACATTGTTTCCTTTCATAACCACATTACTTCCTTAAATAAATACACTAATTCCTTTAACAAACACATTACTCCATTTAATAAACACATTACCGATAACAGTCAAGTTGACCCTGTAGTTGAGCGTGGGCGAGTGACGAAAATCGACCCGACATCGGTATATGCCAGCGTCATCCATCTCCGTCTTCTGGATGATCAGGGCTGCTGGAGATCTATCGGTCCTGAAGGAAGTCCTCCTCGACAGGGTAGAATTGGCATCTGGCTTCGTCTCCTTTGGTTGCCCCCTCAGGAGTTCCCGGAAATCGTAGCTGATTGGAGAGAGAGAAGAAGCTGAATACAAATCAATGCTGTTTTGGCGGGGCTACGGTTTATTCTTGATTTCTCCGCCAACCCCGCTGTTTATTCTCGAAGCATAGAGGAAGGCAAAATTAATGATGTGGTCATTTTCTATTCACTGTTTATTAGGAGGAAAAGCTACTGAATGCTGGTTCTGGAAAATTTACGGCTAGAAGGGTAGATTTAAAACATTTAAAACACCACGACAATGCTTAGCATAAAATATAGTTGTCAGAAAAAAAGTTGAAAATTGTACTGTTATGAAAATTTAAAACGTATTCAATTGATTTTTTGACATCAACTCATTTACTGAATATATGTTTTCTATCTTATATGAAATTGCAAGCTAACAGTTCTTGCAATAATATTATCGAAGGTAAGTACCTGTTTACATAATAATAATATTCTTCTTTTGAGTTAAAAGAAATCACTAAACTTCATTTCAGTACCTCAATAATCAGGTTTAAACTAATTTGGTTGTCTGTAAGCGGCTCTATTCAGAATGTATAATTCTGTGGTGTTAATTAGTTGAAATGACCGAGCACGTGTATACTAGTCACTGTAATCTACTCTTTTAAAAGAACTAGATACTTTTAGGAGGCGAGAAGTATTTAAGTAAACCTTTAGGATAAGATCTGATATACAAAGTTCAACATCTTAAAAGGAAAGGAAAGATATTTCATCATTTACTTACATCGCCAGCAATGATGTTAATTTTTTATATAAAGTTTATTAGGAAACAACTATTTTTCCAAATATGATATGGAACAACATATTTTTTTCTATTTCTACTTTTTTTTTTTGTTCCGTCCTTCGTTTACATAAAATCAGGACCAGATTAAATTGTGTTTCCTCTAAGCGTGTATTATTATTAGGTGTTCATTGCTTGAAATCACACTGCCATTCAGGTCCTCCTATTTTTTCGGGGCTTTTGACATGTTCAATTGTTTAATTCTCGGTCGACTCCGTCAAGGAAGACGTTTTGGAGGCTTACATAAAAAATAATCACTCATAACAGTTTTCTCTGAAAGTATCACTACAAACGTTTTTAATATCTTCTTGAAACAGTTTTGCAGGCTCCCAAATCTATTACTGAACTCAACTTGTTCGTTATAGTACCACCGAAGCTCAAAACGTCTTCTAACCTACTAAGATCAGTTTTTCATATAATCAAGCCTTTGTCTCACCGTCATTTAATTTCAACTGTTTTATTTCCGCACCAAAAAAGAATCGCTCGTGACAGTTTATTCTGAAAACATCAGTAATTGTGTTATCCTGTTTTCGCTGGTGAAGCAGTCACTGAAAACAGTGATGGAGACTCCTAAATCTATTACTGGATTCAACACGTTCATTTTTCTTACAATCAGGCATTAGTCTTACCTCCATTTAATTTAAACCGTTTTATCTGCGTCCTTTTTATATACATGAGTTCAAGTTTTATCTACAAACACTCACGTTAAATACCCATGGTCAGGTCTGCTTCTAATGCCCTTAATTTTCTCCTCTAATATTT
>NC_089746.1:38514011-38544011 GCF_040412425.1 Macrobrachium rosenbergii
ATCAGCATCGCTATTGTATTTCTGTTACCGACATTGTTCCCATAATGACTATCTGACGTCATTTTCCCATTTGCATATAAATAACACTATTGTTCTTCCTCTAAATCCGATATGTTCTTTTTATTTAATTTATTATTTTTCCTAATCCTACTATACGTTTTCCTGAAAAAAATTTAATTACAGTAAACTTAAAATATTTTAATTCATTATTTGAGTATGTTATTTGTATCGTCTACATAAAGAGGCTTTCCTTCCAGAAACTGTCTAACGCATAATATCAATTCAAATAGTTTCGCGAGCGGGAATAATTTGGACTTTCATTATAACAAAAAATCTATACAAACCATCGACTCTTTTGAGGATGTCATTATAACACACAAGAAGAATTAAAAGAGAACAGCTAAGTTCTAATAATGAAATAGAAAGGTTCTGGGACATCTGGAAGTAAAGGTACATAGGGATAAGTCATGAATGGTTCGGCAGTGAAATTAGGCTTTCAGTGAAGGAGAAGGGGAGATTACTTGATGTGGAACTACGGTGAAAGAACGCGTAATGAATAAAGGGGACGCCAGGAGAAACTGATAAGAGGAAATGTGGAGGCTAATCAAATTTTCAGGAGAATAAGAGTGACAGATTCTTTAGGAGGGGAAATGAATGCGGAGGGAAAGATTAATGTGAAAATGGTTATATAGTAAAACCAGGGAATATTTTCTAACGATTATGTTACATTATTTCTATCAGTTAAAAGTTTTGATTGTTTGACGACTGCCAAGTTGCAAGAGGGTTACGAATAAATGATGCAAAACTTGATGGAAAATATTGTCAGAGTAATTCATGACAGGAAGACGGAATACCGAAAATCATCAAGTGTTGACTGAATTCATAAAACTGAAATTCAAAATTCATTCGCCGCGTGGGCTGGACAAAGTAATTTTAAATAAAAACGTCCTTCAATTCTTATTCTACTTATTTATAACAATTATGGCTATAATCATATTTATATTAGTATTACTATTATTTTACTTACTTATTTAACACAGGATAATCTAAATGACCATTCAGCTATATTATAATTATACAATTATATTAGTATTAGTACTGATGCTTCATTAATTTCAACAGGACAATCTTATATGACCACTTAGCCGAGAAAGATTAGTCTTCTTTTTTATAAAAAGATTAACCAAAAAATGAGAGAAAGCAAAATTGTTCATAAGCCTGTACCTATAATTATTGAAACAAATGTTAAAAACCAGCATCATGCTATCTCACCTTTGATGTGGCAAAACGGTACAGCAATGTTTAAAAAGTAAACAAGTAAAAAATGCGCCGAAGTTCCTTTGGCGCAATCGAGTTTTCCGTGCAGCGTATAATACTGTATGAAACTCTCAGCCACGGTCCATGAAACTCTCAGTCGCGGCCCATGAAACTTTCAGCTACGGCCCGGTGGTGGCCAGTGTTGCTGGCACCTATATCGGTGCCAGACGCACGATCATGGCTAACTTCAACCTTAAACAAAATAAAAACTTCTGAGACTAGAGGGCTGCAATTTGGCATGTTTGATGATTGGAGGGTGGATGATCAACATACCAATTTGCAGCCCTCTAGCCTCACCAGTTTTTAAGAGAAAAAAGTGCAGATAGAATTAAGTGCGGATGGGCAGAAAAAGTCGGCACAATAGTTTTCTTTTACAGAAAACTAAAAAGACGAAAGACACTAATAAAGGTTAATACCAATTTGCAGCCCTCTAGCATCGGTAGTTTTTAAGATCTGAGGGCGGACAGAAAAAGTGCCGACGAACAGATAAATGGCCATCTCACTAGTTTTCTTTTGCAGAAAGCTAAAAAGTTTTTTTTCTCAACCCCAGTTTCCATCTAGCTTTCACAATCCCCTATTTCTCGGGAACACTGGTGAGAGAGATGTAATTCTGTCACCCATATTTTAGGTGGTGTTGCTTACTTAAATATCCATAAGCAGTAAGCTGTGCGACACGTTGCCTTAGATAAAAACTTTAAATACAAGGGTCTCTGACCGTACGAGATTAGGTGTCCCCCAATCTATGATTTTCCTCCATAAAAAAATAAAAAAAAAAGATTTCCCAGTACCGTATTCGTGTCCAAATAGATTTGACCGGTTAACTGTAGAATCTTTGCTGACAGGAAGGCTAGAACAAGAACTACCGTTTATTTTGTTGTATTTATAACATTTAATACCACTCTAAAGGGAAGTGTATTTTTATTATTTGTAATGTCAGTTTTTGCTGAGTTTCTCGCCATATATATCTTTTTGTTTTTATAAAACCTTAACAGTTATGTTTTGTAATTCTAAGTTCCATTTACTTTGCTCAAGGTATGTAGTAACTTTTATTAATTGTTTCGTGTTATTATTATTTGTTAAAACCAGTCTGTTTAATGTAATTTTATATTACTTTAATAGTCCTTTACTCAATCACTTTAACGATTAGGTCTATATATATACAAATATATATATATATATATATATATATATATATATATATATATATATATATATATATATATATATATATATATATATATATATATATATATATATATATTATTTATATTATTTATATATATATATGTGTGTGTCTATAAAGAATGCAACTAAAAATGAGAGAAGGAAATTTTAGTGATTATGATAAAGGCAAGGCGAGGCGACCTCAAAGAAGAAAAGCGTCTGGGAATATATTCTCTTCGTATTTCTCCTTTGTCTAAAGGAGTGAAGACATGGCCAGGAAAGGTTAAAGCATTTTGATAAAATATTACTTTTTTGTTGCGCCATCCAGTGACTTAATATTTTCTTCGTAATTTTATAACGAAGGTTAAATAGCTTTTGTGAATAGTGTGTATAATATATATATATATATATATATATATATATATATATATATGTATATAAAACATATATGTATATATATGGATATATATACTGTACATATATGTTCTATATTATATATATATATATATATATATGTATAATATATATATATATATATATATATATATATATATATATATAGTATATATATATATATATATATATATATATATATATATATACATATATATAAAGTACATATTCGTGTGTATGAATACATACATACATGCATACGTACATACATACATATGCGAATATGTTGCAGCTTCAACATGCAGGTAGATATACATCGCAAGAAGAACTGCAAGGGAACAGTTCGAGAGAGAGATTTATAGTTATCTTAATAGAATTCAGAGAGAAGTGTTGCAGCCTCGTTCGGAATACAAATGGGGAACCTTGCTGTGACAATCTGAGTGCTCCCGATGGCGTATCACTCTTTTCGCGGTTTTTCGTCTCGTATTTTCCACGGGGAGTTTTTATGGCGGCCCTTTCAACATTGTTTGTCGAATCCCTTTCCATGCTGCTGAAATACGAGGGTACAATTCTTTTTTTATTAATTCTTCTTCAGGTCGTAGTCGCTTCCCCCCGCCCCTTTTTTTATTGGTGTTATTTTGTTCTTGCTGAGACTTCAGAACAAAATTGAAAAACTGCTGGTTATCATCGTAAACATAAAACGGAAATAATTTTAGAACTTACGTGATGTCTGTAAAGAATTCTGGAAAATACTTCACGGCTCCATAGAAGGATATAGGGTGTATAATCTGATTACAAAAACCAGATGTTACCTTTTTTCCGTATCTAAAAGAATATATATATTTTTTTTTTTTACATTACTGTGGACATTGGCCCCAGTTAATCTGAGAAGTCTAACCACAACAAAAAGAGCAACTACAACAGCCACTATTACTCCACTGATCTAACATACGAGTGTAACTCGGAGGGAAAATCAATAACTATTACTACCTCGACTGCAATGGTGTATTCTGTTGATCGTTTGTTTTCCAATCAGCGGAGAAGCTACAATTGTCCTTTAAAGTTAAAGGATGAGCAACTAGGGCTAAATGTAGAAATCGTCGATGTAGAGCACGCCGTAGGTAATTATACGCGCGTCGTGAACAGGGCTAACAACCAGACGTTCTGCTGTATAACTTCTGCTTACAAATTTCCAGGTAACGTCCCAATTTAATAGTACCCCAACGAGAGGATCAAGCATTCATTGTTACCTTCATCTAGATGTTATAAATAATCTAACGTCGTCAATTTAGATGTTATGTATAGTCTAACGTCGTCAATTTAATGTTATGATGTTAACGTCGTATTTAGATGTCTAACGTCGTCAATTTAGATGTTATGTATAGTCTAACGTCGTCAATTTAGATGTCATATATAGTCTAACGTCGTCAATTTAGATGTTATGTAACGTCGTCAATTTAGATGTCATGTATAGTCTAACGTCGTCAATTTAGATGTCATATATATCGTAAATTTAGATGTTATATAGTCTAACGTCGTAAATTCAATTTAGATGCCAATTTAGATGTTATATATAGTCTAACGTCGTCAATTTAGATGTCATATATAGTCTAACGTCGTCAAGTTAGATGTTATATATAGTCTAACGTCGTCAATTTAGATGTTATATACAGTCTAACGTCGTTAATTTAGATGTTATATATAGTCTAACGTCGTCAATGTTTTATATAGTCTAACGTCGTCAATAAATCAGCAATGTTGTGTAAAATAAATTATCTGATAGCAGATAGTCAACGAGTACTGTATGCGGGATATGTTGATGAACTCTAATTCTAAAACAATACGTTGGATAGCGTGTAGGCTTTTATATCTTTGTTGTAACTTACGCTTGAACGAATTTGTCTTTTTAAGGGGCCGTAATTAGTGTTACCGTATTTCATGAGTTTGGTCATATTTAGCATAAAATATGGAGCTATTTCATCCGCTAAGAAAATATTTTTCTTATATGTATACATATACAAATTTATATAATATATATACATGTACATGCATTTATATATACACATACATATACATATGTATTATAATATATATGTATATGTTTATAATATATATATATATATATATATATATATATATATATATATATATATATATATACTATATATATGTATATAATATATATACATAGACATGCATTTATATATACACGTACATATACATATGTATTATAATATGTATATATGTATATAATATATATTATATATGTATATATATATATATACATGTATATATATATATATATATATATATATATATATATATATATATATATATATATATATATATATATATATATATATATATATATATATGAATAACGTTAGGATTTGTCAGTCTAGCATTAGGCAGTCGCGTTATCTTGAAGTGGGTAACAACTCCTGATGCCTCAATGAATTGCTTTGATTACGTCTTATTTCATGTTTACCTTGCGACCTTTAAGCTGAGAATTTCTTTGATTTGCAGAATCGCAAAGTGGTCTATTTTACTGTGCAGCAATGAATTGGCTCTAAAATGTGATGGAATACATAACGTCCTTTGGTTGTTCATGATTTTTAGCATTCTGGAATGTTGAATTAAAAGCGGTGTACTGGTATGCAATGGATACCTAACCTTCTCTCAATAATCTACCAGTATCTCTATGTAAAATATCATTATAACATATCTTATGGAGCAAGCTAATACTTTCTGTATTGCTTTCTCCGGGCACATTGTTTTACTAGGGCTACATCCTAACATATATTAAACGGTGCTAGTTTTATAATCTGAATAATATTAATGTCTTACAAAGACATCATTTAGTGTCCCAACTTCAAATAACATAGATAAGTATATATTTCGTCTCAAATTCTTTTATTTTATTGGTAGATCTTTAACAGACCGTTTATCACGTGAATTCGTTTTCATAATTTTGACCATTTATCACGTGAATTCGTTTTCATAATTTTGAAAGAGGCTAGGTAAACGTTTACCATTGCTGACCCAGAGTTCCGATTTTGGTGGGATTCCATTGTCATTATAGAGGATTAAAGGATCTCAGTAAAACATCCCATTTGGAATAGATCGATATTTAATAATAATAATAATAATAATAATAATAATAATAATAATAATAATAATAATAATAATAATAATAATAACTATGTTTACATAAGAATTTTCTTCCTAAAACCATGAAGCATGAAACCCGTATCAGGTTTCGTGAAGTGATTTGTTGTCAAAGTAAAGTAGAAAAAAAAAACCTAGAAAAAAGGCCATTTTTATTTATTCCATACCTCAGGAAAAGAGAAGGGGGAAACTACAGCAAATCGTTGAGGGCTTTTATTGCATGGTATGTTCTCATGACGATGAAAAGTTAGTTGCATTAATTGACTGACACGACACAGTGAAGGTATACGGCGTGTATGAGAGAGAGAGAGAGAGAGAGAGAGAGAGAGAGAGAGAGAGAGAGAGAGAGAGAGAGAGAGAGAGAGAGAGAGAGATGGCTGGTTTAAACGGTTGGAATGAACCAAGCGTAGAAGGATGTGGGGTACATAAAACGATAAACATAAGTACCCTCAAGAAGGGCGACATTGCAGGAAATGTCGCGTAATTTGTTTCACTTTTGAGTCAGAGGAAGAGAACGTTGTTTACCGGCATATGGAAAAGTTAAAAATGTTCGTTTATACTAGTTTCGACTTTCCCAAAAGGAGTTTATATGCATCTATAAATAAATGAAAGTGAATAAATATCCTTTAGAACGGTAAGTGAACTACAACTGTATTATAAGAAAAGGGAATGTTTCTACGTTATGTCTCTCACATCCCTTAACTCTCCTTGTATTAAAAAAAAAAAATAGAGCAAGAGTGTTATGACATTGCATGCAAAATCCTGTCCCTCAAATATATATATATATATATATATATATATATATATATATATATATATATATATATATATATATATATATATATATATATATATATATATATATATATATATATATATATATATATATATATTGTTTTAGGTACCACCACATTCTTTCACACTTCTTGCATTCCAACCCTTCACACTCTCTCTCTCTCTCTCTCTCTCTCTCTCTCTCTCTCTCTCTCTCTCTCTCTCTCTCTCTCTCTCTCTCATACATGCCACTCAATATCGCGCAATGAAAGCCTTCAAAGGTTTTCTTGTATGCTTATCCTTCTGTTTAACTGAGGTATGAAGTAAAAAAAGTAAGCAACTTTTTCGTTTACTTTTTATATTATGTCGACAACGATATTTCTCCACTGAGGCTGAAGTAGTTATTAATACTTACCAGACTTTGAAGAAATAATGTCACAATCATACCTACTTCATTATTATTATTATTATTATTATTATTATTATTATTATTATTATTATTAAATACATACTCGTGGCAAATAGAATATTTTTCCCTTAATCTTATGCCACTCTTTCACAGCCTGATTAATGAGAAGTTATACACAACCTCTTTAAACGGGGAAAATCGATGTTACGTGTTGCATTTTATCGCAAGTGAATCTTTGAAAATTTATGATACTCTATAACGGGTATTCCATTATGAATTATATCAGTTATTAATGTGTGTTTTTTTGACTTTCTGATATTTTCTTTCATTTTTATAATCTTTGTATACTTATATCTATTATTCCAGTCCTTCGTTTTGTACGAGAATCTAGTGAATTACAGCCCTTTTTTATTTTTACTCAACTGAATTTATACTGCATTCCTCTTTAGGAATAAATTAGTATTCAATATTTATCAATATTTGAGATTTCGAGAGTTTTTTTTTTAATACTCCAAATGAGCTGCATAGGTGTTATGTTCTTGTTCATGTGTAGTATGTTGCAGGCATATGAATCTTTGTCTACGCTAGGTAATGTCTATGAAACTCTACTTTCTGAGCATTCGATGAAAAAAAATCCATGTTTACTTTCGAAACACAAACTATTTGGTTGATACGAAAGAAAATACGCATGTACTGTCAACACGTGTTTGAAACGTACTTTTCATAACTTTTTCATGGTTGGGATGGGACTCCTGTGTTATGCCACGAACTTTCAGAGAGGGAAGTAGAAGACAGATAAATATATCTAATAAAGAAAATATATTTTGCACTCAAAGGCGATAATGCCAAATTAGGGTTATTTTGCAGTGGTAACACAGCTATCTTAAGTGACTTTGCATTGATAAAACAACCAGGAAGACCATTCTACAAACATTCAAGAAGTTATAAGAACTATTGACTCGTTCACCATTCAGACTTGGTCCTTTTCATTCCTTAAATCAGTAATTCTGCAAACAACTTTCTCCAACGAAACTATATAATATTCTTTTCAGACAGAAATCGTGAACTTGCATCTACCATGAAACTCTCTCTTTCCATATACTTCCATGTGCAACGTCTTTTTTACTCGGTTACTTGCTAAGAGTAACTCTCGTATCTTAATTAACTTACCTTTCCTTTTTATATGGTTCCTTCATCATATTTTTCTATCCCATAATAGCTCTTTAAAGAATCTTCTGCTGACTTAGTGACATTACCTACTTTTCGATTTCTCTCTTTCATAAATCCCTATGTTAATCTTTATAATCAAACTCTCATATTTCGAATACATTGACATTCACCATCTTAACATTCGTGAATAAGAAAACAAGCCGTGAATTAATACATGTTTACATTTCTTCTCTTAATAATGATCTCGACCCGTAACAACGCATTAAACAGACACATGCAGTCGACATTAACGCAAATCAAAGAAGACAAGCAATATTTTAAGTGACGTCATCTTTAGGTTAGCATTTGCAAATCCTCGCGCACTTAATGATCAATCCATGAATAATATCAGCCATTAAACTCATCTCCCCGACTTATGCTTAAAGATGAGAGTATAGATTGAATAACTCTTACCCTCTTACTTTTCCGTTTCCATCGGAGTTCCCTTTCGCCCGGTGCGAAAAGTGGGCGGAAAAATTGCATTTTCTTTGTGGAAACATGACGGGAGGATTTAATTAACTTTCGGAATCTTCAGTCTTTATTAAGAAAAAGGGCGCTTGCGGTCATGAACTAAAGATAAAATATGATACAAGGGCAAATAAAGGGCAAACATGACAACAAGTGTGTGTGCGTGTGTATGTATGTATGTATGTATGTATGTATGTCCATGTATCTATGTATCCATCTATACACACACATATACAGTATATATAATAAAATCCGCAAATATCATTTAATATCTATGTCTCTATACCATGGCAAAAACTTCTCCTCAAACGGAGTATATATATATATATATATATATATATATATATATATATATATATATATATATATATATTATATATAGAGCAAATATCATTTAATATCTATTTCATTTTATACCATGGCAAAAACTTGTCCTCAAAGATATATATATATATATATATATATATATATATATATATATATATATATATATATATATATATATATATATATATATATATATATATATATACACTATATATATAATGCCCTTTCAGGAGTTTTTCCCATGGTATGGTGAAATAGATATTAAATGATATTTACGAATTAATATTTGTGAATATGTAGAAATCACGCATTTTAAGTGACAAAAAATTATAGTTGCCCAAGTGTTACAAACTTACTAATCAGCTATCTTATGTTCAAGACCAAGCTTGAAAATACTGGCTGGGTACGGAGCACTTATCATTTATGATTCCCTTTGGACTGGATAGAAGCTATTCCCAAGGTATAACTGGTCGAAATTAAACGATATATGTGACTTAATATTTTCATATACACTTACAAAGGACAAGTGTACCTTACCAAAAGAGTCGATAAATAATAACGTTATATCTCAGAATTGTAGAAAAAAAAAATAGAAACTATTCATAGACTAAAATTTGTAAAACGTTAGACGAACAGACGAAACGAAAAGAATGATGTAAAGACGAGCATATAAAAAAGGAAGCATTCTGTATGCTTAGAACTGAATACCTGTTTCCTTTGAACAAAACGAATGAGTGCGTCAGGTGTTTTTCCTAGTGAACAAAGTTGCCGGGATACATTTGAAGCAAAAAGCAATTGACGACAGCTAATTGCCTGAAAATTCTGTCCTGTGAAGTTGGATGATTCATTGATTGATGGCAGTTTCACTGAAAAACTTGTAAATGCCAAGAAGACCTCGAAATGTAATAATTTCTAGAGATCGAAGTAGTGACAAAGACACTGACATAATTATTTCGATGATATCAAACCCATAGCTTGACAGGTTATGATTGTAAAATATAATCGCCAGAGAGAAGGAAAAATGAGATACGTGAAGGATACAGGAAAAGAGGGAACCGAGCACATAAAAGATTCAAGCTTAAGAGGATTCTGGTATTCGGCCAATGGGAAAACCTTCAAATAAACCTCTGGAAAGTTTTACTGGTGCCTTGCTGGACGCGTCGTAGCTTGGAAACAGTAAGGGAAATGTGGAAAGAAATATACATTCATTGTCTGTAATTCTTGACTAAGGGGAATTATAATGATCATGAAATTTTCAGATCTTGTTTCCCCTTTTTCTTCCAACAAATGTTAAAGCGCACAATATGTTAAATATGTAGTATTTGTAATATGGAAGTAATTTTCAAGAAAACGAGGAAAATGTGTATTAAAAAATCTATATCACATGGAATTTTATGTATATAGTAAGAGAGATTTTTAAAAATTCAATAAACGATACCAAGAAGAAAATATTGTCGGCTACATTCTTTGCAAAATTAACGAGAGTATTTCATCGCCGCTGTATGTGTTAGGGCACTCCTTATACGTTCCTCATACATCTACTGTTGTTACTTTTTTCAAAAAGTTAATCTTTCTACTAATAAACCAGATAGTAATTATATATATATATATATATATATATATATATATATATATATATATATACATATACATGTACATAATGTATATTATACAGACACATATATGTATGTATGTATGTATGTACATATGTATGTATGTATGTATGTATGTATGTATGTATATACATACATACACACATCACACACACACACATATATATATATATATATACATGTGTGTGTGTGTATTCTATAGATATAAAAGATGAGGACAAAAGAGAAACACATATATATTCCGTCTAATCAGCCTCGGTAAAACTCTCAAAACCTGCAGCTTCGACGAAAAGCAGAGAGAGAGATGAAGGATAAGATCCTTGGCGGGCGGCAAGGAAATCCAATATCTGTGTTAAGATTGTGACAACTAAGAAGACCAGTAGCAGGGCCCTTGTTCTAACTTAAAATCAAGAGACTGTAACGGATATTTGCACTGAATATAGAATTTACAAATGTGCTTCTCCCTCTGCTCTGCTGTGTGTGTGTGTATACATACACGCTCACGCATACCCAAACAGACATACACACATGTATATATATATATATATATATATATATATATATATATATATATATATATATGTGTGTGTGTGTGTGTGTGTGTGTGTGTGTGTGTGTGTGTTTTTGTGTGGTTGGAGAGAGAGAGAGAGAGAGAGAGAGGGGCGGGGGGACCTTTATGAGACCCCTTAATATTTACCTCAAACTGAGTCCTATATTTTGATGAACCTAATTCCTAGAAAAACTTTATGGGTATTGTCTGCATTCAGCATTGTAGTTTCCCCATTGTTAAAGTGCTAGCATCGTAAACATCACTTAAATGCTTACCCAACATGTAGTAAGTATAGTATATTGACACTGTTTATGCCACAAAGGATTCAAAATAATGGTAGGTCACTTAACTAGTGTGCTCTTCACAATAAATGTTGACAAACAGGCCATGCTATGAATTAAAAATACTAAAGTTTCGTCTTATATACATACTCACACATTCACAAAAACACACACAAACCACACAGAAACACACACACACACACACACACACATAAACACAAAACATATACACACACATATATATGTTTATATAAATTTCTACTCACATCAGGATGGAACCCAGGTCTTTCAATTGAAAGGGAAGGGCGCTGCCCATTAGGTCATACAAGTCATAAAAGAAGTTGGAACCTGAGTGCCACTGCACACAAGGAATTACCTAGGCAAGCTAACTGTTTGCAGACCAGCGTGTTTTCCCCAACTTCCAGACTCAGAAATGACCCAATTGACAGCATTTCATTGGAATTATCCCTTCTAAGTGAATATGATAGAAATAATCAACACACAATCACGCGTGGAACAGAAATAAATTTTTTTACTAACATCAGGATCGAACCCAGGTCTTTCAGTTGAAAGGCAAGGGCGCTGCCCACTAGGCCATACAAGTCATAAAAGAAGTTGGAACCTGACTGCCACTGACCACAAGGAATTAACTAGGCAAACTAACTGCTTGCAGACCAGCGTGTTTTCCCCAACTTCCCGACTCTGCAATGACCCAGTTGACAGCATTTCATTCGAATTATCCCTTCTGAGTGAATATGATAGAAATAATCAACACACAATCACGTGTGAAATAGAAATAAATTTCTGACCAACATCAGGATCGAACCCAGGTCTTTCAGCTGATTATTTCTATCATAATCACTCAGAAGGGATAATTCGAATCAAGTGCCGTCAATTGGGTCATTGCTGAGTCGGGAAGTTGGGGAAACCACGCTGGTATGCAAGCAGTAAGCTTGCCCAGGTAATTCCTTGTGTGCAGTGGCACTCAGGTTCCAACTTCTTTTATGACGTATATATGGCCTAGTGGGCAGCGCCCTTGTCTTTCAATTGAAAGACCTGGGTTCCATCCTGATGTGAGTCAGATATTTATTTCTGTTCCACACGTGATTGTGTGTTGATTATTTCTATCATATTCGCTCAGAAGGGATAATTCATATCAAATACGGTCAACTGGGTCGTTGCTGAGTCGGGAAGTTGGAGAAAACACGTTGGTATGCAAGTGGTTAGCTTGCCCAGGCAATTCCTTGGGTGCAGTGGCACTCAGGTTCCAACTTCCTTTATGACTTGTACGGCCTAGTGACAGGCAGCGCCGTTGTCTTTCAATTGAAAGTCCTGGGTTCGATCCCGGTGTGAGTCAGAGATTTATTTCTGTTCCACACGTGATTGTGTGTTGATTATTTCTATCATATTCACTCAGAAGGGATAATTCAAATCAAATGCTGTCAATTGGGTCATTGCTGAGTCGGGAAGTTGGGAAAAACACGCTGGTATGCAAGTGGTTAGCTTGCCCAGGTAATTCCTTGGGTGTAGTGGCACTCAGGTTCCAACTTCCTTTATGACAGGCAGCGCCGTTGTCTTTCAATTGAAAGACCTGGGTTCGATCCTGATGTGAGTCAGAAATTTATTTCTGTTCCGCACGTGATTGTGTGTTGATTATTTCTATCATATTCACTCAGAAGGGATAATTCAAATCAAACGCTGTCAATTGGGTCGTTGCTGAGTCGGGAAGCTGGGGGAAACACGCTGGCATGCAAGCAGTTAGCTTGCCCAAGTAGTACCTTGTGTGCAGTGGCACTCAGGTTCCAACTTCTTTTGTGACTTATATGGCCTAATGGGCAGCACCCTAGCCTTTCAATTCAAAGACCTGGGTTCGATCCTGATGTGAGTCAGAAATTTATTTCTGTTCCACACGTGATTGTGTGTTGATCATTTCTATTATATTCACTCAGAAGGGATAATTCAAATCAAATACTGTCAATTGGGTCAATACTGAGTCGGGAAGTTGGGGAAAACACGCTGGTATGCAAGCAGTTAGCTTGCCCAGGTAATTCCTTGTGTGCAGTGGCACTCAGGTTCCAACTTCTTTTGTGACTTGTATGGCCTAATGGGCAGCGCCCTTGCCTTTCAATTGAAAGACCTGGGTTCCATCCTGATGTGCATCAGAAATTTACTTCTGTTCCACACGTGATTATGTGCTGATTATTTCAATCATATGTACTGTATATATATACCGTATATATGTGTGTGCATGTGTGTGTTTGCATATGTGTGTGTATATATGTGCACTGGATTTTGACAAATTCGTTTCTTTGTCTCCAGAGCCGTGGAGGAGTCCAGTGTTCACAAAACTAAAAAAAGTCCGGTTAATGTACCTACACAGAAGGCTTCTCAACAACTCGTCGAAGCCCACCTACAAATAAATCATCATTCACCAAGGTAAATAGGTCTTGCCCTTATAATAATTTGCTTACAGACTTTTCAATTCTGTCTAGGTCTTCCATCTCCCTCCTATAATTTTAGAATGCATACCATTTTCACCAGACTCTTATAGGTAATTCTTTACGAATGGCCAAAATATATAAAAATAATTAAATCCATTCTTTCACCTACATTAGCTTTTTTTCACCCCCCTTTGGGATTCTCTACAATACCAATTAAGATGATCCATCTGGAGCGAATGCAGTTACGGATCGATAGACTGACGATTTTAAAGAATGATTAAATACTGAGGATGGAAGAGAGGCAAAGTGAAAGAAGTTATCAACTGGATAAGAATGAATATGGACGGAAGGATGTCACCATGTGGTCAAAATGAAAAAGATACAAGGGCTTCATTGGATTACCAGTGAGATACCGCAGTATGGTGGTAATACTGTAACTGACTGGATGCCAGGGGTGTGTTGTCTATGTGTCTCTGAGCGTAAAGCTATTAGAGGCAACTGTTACGAATAAAGAGACACAACTTTACTCAGTATACCCGGGAAAGTGAATGGTGCGATATTAAGAAAATAAAACAGATAACAGAAGGAGGGTAGTAAGGATGGAACTTTTACGAGGAGTCAATTATGTGGGACGTTTGCAAGTGCCAGGAAAGAGATATATGTGGTATACCTGGACGTAGAAAAAACATTGATAGTATAATCGATAAAGAAGCAATAAAGAGAATGCATGTATAGAAACTAAGTTACTTAAAGTGACTGAAAGCTTCTTTTGTAAAATGAATGGAGCATATGACAGATGTGAGAGCGACCAGTTTAGTATAGAAGAGGGTCTGAGACAACTGGATATTATACACCACACGCACAAACATACACTCGTGCACACACATATATGTATGTGTGTAACTGAAGCACGAAAATATGGAATGTGATGAATATATAAACAAAGACAAAATCCACGAAGGAAAGAGAAACCCTGAATTGCAGCGAGGCCTTTCGACTGTCGGCCTTTACTTAGCAGACTGAAGAAATATAAAAATAAGTTTACAAAGAAAGCTCATATGAATGGCAGATGGGGATTACAAAGGAAAAAATATGTACCTGAAATCCAATACAGGGGTCCAGATAATACATGCCAGGGCTAAGGTTAAAATTACAACTGGAGGTAAGCTGTATAATAGCGTATTCCAAAAGATTTCTTGAAGAGAAATCTTTCGATCTGGCACTCACTGAACTTTCAGTCCAATTTATCCTGTGAGAGTTTTCACTTAAATGAATTAATATAGCATTGGATGTTTGTCCAGTTTTGACTGAATACTTATGCTGCTTAATACTTACATCTAAATCTTTGCTAGAATGGCTAATATAAAAAGAGGGGCAGTCCAAACATGGAATTATGTTGTTGTTTCTTTAGGGCTATTTTTTATTAACATTCCTTTTAGTGTGTTATTATAGGAAAAAAAGAGGTTGACATTAAAAGATTTTAACATTGATTTTATGTCTTCAAAACCACTAAGATAAGGCAAGCTAAGAATGTTCTTAGGGGTTTCTTTCTCCATGTTACTTTCACTATAAAATTTTGTGTGGGCTATATTATACATATCTTTATTTACACACACACACACACACACACACACACACACACACACACACACACATATATATATATATATATATATATATATATATATATATATATATATATAATAATCTATATCTATCTATATACATACATACATTATTTATATATATATATATATATATATATATATATATGTATGTATGTATGTACTGTAGGTATATTTGTATCCGCGTGCGTGCATGTGTCCGTAGTTGTAAACAAATAAATTAATGTATTTAAACCGGTATACAATTAAAAGCATTCATAAAAAAACAAGAAAATTAAAACAGCTTCTATAAACAAAATATACCTAGAATTTGTATTTTTGGCAATACTGATATTAATATCAAGCAGCATTATCAATATTACAAAATGCGAAAACAATTATGCAAAAGCTATCATGATGTGTTATAATGCGCATTATCGTAATTTATTATTAATGGAATGATATCAACTTCGTTAAAGAAGCAATTTCTGTTTTTACATCATGGTAACGAAGCCATGCAAATCCTTTGAAAGTTATCGTGCTAAAATGACTCAACAGAAAATTACCGATATCTGGAGTTTAACATCTGTACAGTTTGCAAAAAAAAAAAAAAAAAAAAAAAAATCACATATGCAATGAATGGCAAATGTTCAGACAAATTTGTGTATGATATTTCAAATAGCAACGAGCTTACACGTTAGGGGAGATATATCTGACAGCAATGAGCGTCGCTAATTGCGTAATGCATATTTTATGGCAGTTTCTGCAATGTGCGTAAAAAAAGGTGAGTTTTTCATTGGAAGGACTCTACCAATGGTCACAATGTCAGCATTCTTAAAAACCAATATATTTTTCACCTGCACACTTGGCCACCTTTGACATTTTCAATAACTAGAGATTATTATGTTAAGGGCCCCATCAACTCGATGCAACAATATCAAGAGAGGCGAGTGAGGTACATTAAATGAATTTTAACTCTACCGTATATTTTCATTTTTCCTTTTTGTTCATACAGCGAAAGACCGCTCGTTTATAAGGAAGTTTTTACTTTTTTTTTCTTTCACTGGCGCGTTCAATATGCTCCCGCGATTTTCTAAACGGAAAAGGAAAACCGGTCATATGCTGTAATTTGTAAAGAAAATTTAATGTTGTTGGCGAGCTTTATTACTTTAACAGTGATAAATCAATTTTCCTATATCAATACAAAAAGCAAGTATATCTTAGTTTAACCAGACCACTGAGCTGGTTAACAGCTCTCCTAGAGAGGGCTGGCCCGAAGGATTAGATTTATTTTACGTGGCTAAGAACCAACTGGTTACCTAGCAACGGGACCTACAGCTTATTGTGGAATCCGAACCACTTTATAACGAGAAATGAATTTCTATCACCAGAAATAAATTCCTCTAGTTCTTCATTGGCCGGTCGGAGAGTCGAACGTTGGGCCAACAGCGTGGTAGCCGAAAGCTCTACCCACCCCTCCAATGAAGAACTTATATCAATACAAGGGTGATAGGTGTTGGTAACAATGAAAAGCAAGGCTATTTTTAATGGGGAACATAAACAAATGGTCAAATATATAAAGGCAACTGGCCGATGGAGGGAAGGTGATAATATTCCAAATCTCAACTTAGAGGAAGGAAAACCTACCCACAGAACATGATTGATGAACGTGAATTGAGTTTTATTACGGTGCATAAAAGAAAGAGCGCTTCCTATAATATGGAGAATATTCTGTAATGAACATTTTATTCATTTCAGAAATACTCATATTATGAATCCAAAACAAAACTACTTTTCTTCATGTATTCTGTTAAGGAAAACACCGGGAAAATATAAAACAAAATTAAATGAAATTTAAGGTCCAAGAAGAGAAGCAGAACCGCGATACTTCACATAACTCTCAATATCCGCAGTTTACAGTATACATTGGAAGGTGCTCGGTACATGGAGGAGAAAGAGAGCCAGAAGCCGTGCTGGCAGAGTGACAGGTATTAAGAGTGAAAAAGGATTTATTTTCCATAAAGTGCAAGATGTCAACGCTACGAGAGTCGAGGTGCTGCTTTACTCAGCAGACAACAAATAAATGTGTGTGAATGCGGTTTTGTTTGTTTTCCTGCGTTTGCTAAAGCATCTCTTTCCTGGAATAAGCTTTTAGCTGAAAAGATATGGTGTTATATAATTTTTGGAGTTTAGATTCTGGAGAAAATTAATGACTACGACTGGGAAAGTTACAAAACAAAAATTGTTGAAAAAAGGACAAGCAGGAGGATCTCTACCAACATTGCAAGCTACGTCCACGTATTTCAAGGAGCTGGTGAGCCAATTCTCCTTTGTGCAGCGAAATTTAAATATTATTTGCATATTATGATAAAATAATGGAAACTAACGCGATGATTGCTTATGTAGCATATGTTTGGTGAAAAAGGTTAAAAGTGTTAGATATGTAGGGATACAAGTAATATGTAATAAAAAGAGTATCTGGAGGTGGTATGCTGCCATGCAGACAGTGCAGGGGAATAACATGGTGAAAACAATGCATAATTTTGAACATTTGAGAGGATAAGAGAGAGACTGAGAAAGAAGTTGTGAGTGAACGTAGAATCCTGTACTACAGAAAATGGGATAAAGGCATACACACATATACAGTATATATATATATATATATATATATATATATATATATATATATACATACATATATATATATATATATATATATATATATATATATATATATATATATATATATATATATATATATTTATATACATATTATAAATATAAATATATATATATATATATATATATATATATATATATATATATATATATATATATATATATATATATATATATATATATATATACATATACATATATATATGCCTTTATGCCATTTTCTGTAATGGAGGTTTCTACATTCACTCGCTACTTCTTTCTCAGTCTCTCTTATTCTCTCAAATGTTCAAAATTATACATTGTTTTCACCATGTTATTGCCCTGCACTGTCCGCATGACAGCATACCACCTCCAGATTTTTCGGGCTGCTCTATGAGCAAGAGCCCGTGCTGGCATAATGCCAGCTCAGTCAAAAACAACACCTCCACATACTCTTGACCAGCTCTCAACTTAAACTAGCCTTTATATTTATATATATATATATATATATATATATATATATATATATATATATATATATATATATATATATATATATATATATATATATATATATATATATATATATATATATGCACATTCTGAAATGAGTTTCAGAAAAACTCTTTTCTTCCTGGTTCCTTCATTGGTCAATTTTAACTCTGTGTAGTTACCAGAATTTCTTCTTGCAGAGGGGTATAATTACAACAGACAATCTATTCATTATATATTTTTACCTCAACAAGGTTCAGACTATATGGTATTGACTTGAGTCAGAAATCCTTCCTTCCCGATCATTGGAGAAACGCAATTGACTGAGAATTTTCCAAATTTCCAGCCATTATAAATACTGGTTAAGAATTTGGGGTATACCAGTTTTCTTTGTATTTTATCACAATTATCAGATGTAATAATGTCTTCGATTTTCTTTTAGTAATAAGCTATAATAAGTTACTTAACACCCGGAAGAAAACAAAATTCGTTGTATTTACAATTACCAAATATCTTACATTGATTACTAACAGGACGTAGTTTGAAAAATAGTTGTAATGAAAGCAGTTAATCAAAATTAGTAAGATTTAAAATAATCGACAATTTCATCAAATTTATTATCCTTAATCTAGCATTTCTGTTATGTAAAGCTTTGCCTCTCCAGGCCCTACGCCCTCCAAAAAAGAAAGAGAGAAAGAAAAAAACACTGTTAGGGTACTTAGTGATTTCTTGGGTGGTGGCATACGAATTTTCCCCCTTTTACTATCAATCTGAAGCTCGTTGCTTTGTATCCGGTGGGGTCATAACTCTGCTACTGAGTCAGCTGTTCCGTCCTTTATTAACAGTCTCTCTCTTTTTAACCTCTGGTTTAATCCTACTTTCTCTGGTTGAGAGAGAAAGTGCTCCTTTTTTTATTATTCATGACACATCAACTCCTTTGGGAATTGTATTCTTAATTTGCCCAAAATAAGTCTTTTCATGCAATTACAATGAAAGCATGAAATTTCCTATTCCAATAATTTGGTTCTGCTCTCATTTTCATGCACTATAATTTTTTTTCTGCTTTGCTCCCTTGTTAATTTCGATTATATTCAAGATGTAGCATTATAACTGGTTATGTTTTCTACAGATTTTTTTTTTTATTTCTCTACAGTTTCATCTGTTTTATCAAACTTGGAATTTATTGTATCAATCCCTAATTATTGTAAAGCTAATGTTCTTTGAAATTTGGTATATTTTAACCCTTTAAAAACTGGAGTTTTCCACTTTAATTGTTTTTTTATTTTCTTCGTCTTATTAAAATATATCATGCATAAAAATGAAATTCATCAATAGTTTTCTGACTGCAATGAATCGCATCTCTTTACGATTCAATATTTAACATCATATCAATAGAAGGAGAAATTTTATTGAATAAATAAACCAGACGTATGACTGAGGCAACAAGAAAGAAACGTGTTCAACAATTGCTATTTAATATTTTTCACTAAACAAAATAAAACATTTTCATTTTATTAGATATCACGATCTGCAAACTCAAGAGTCAGCTAACTGATATATTACATACAGAAAATTTAAATTTTGTTTCTAAGAGCAAAGTCTTTGAAAATGATTAAGGGTACGGACCATAAAGAATTTATATAGCTCCTTTATTATGAATAATTTTTTCAGGAACCAATCCGTATTTATGAAGAAAGTGCTTTTAGCTAAGGTATTTTGAGATTAATTGGTCTATATCAAGTATGGAATTCAGCTCTCTCTCTCTCTCTCTCTCTCTCTCTCTCTCTCTCTCTCTCTCTCTCAGCAATATCATTCTCGTGACAATGCACGTAGCTCTGAATTTCTGGCATATGAATGTTCCTGAATTCGAGGCACATTCCTTACCCACATATCAGCTGTGAGATGTATACGCTCGCGCAAACACCTTCAATATATATATATATATATATATATATATATATATATGTGTGTGTGTGTGTGTGTGTATGTATGTATGTGTGTATATATATATATATATATATATATATATATATATATATATATATATATATATATATTTATATATATATATATATATATATATATATATATATATATATATATATAATGGAGTAAAAGACCATGAATATAGTACATAGAAGACATAGATGAAGTAGTAGGAAGGAATTGTCATAATACATTCAAGTAATCTTAAGGGACAAAAGAAAATGAGTATCTGTGATGGTTAAATTTTCGAACTGTCAAGAAGGTTCATCGACAGTACATCGAATCCTTTACACCATCACAGATACTCACGTCATTCTTGCGTGTTCTCTTAAGATTACTTGGTAATGTATTATGACAATTCCTTCCTACTACTTCATCTATGTCTTCTATGTACTCCTTTCATGGTCTTTTACTCCATTCTATAAAACTTTCGAGTTATACAGTCATCCATTCTGATTCACCTTTTCACTCCTACTAACCTTTTAAAAGTCCTATTTACCTTCAGATTTCTAGCCCATTGAGTTCTTTTTGTGCCCCATAGAATTCAGGAACAAAATATTTCAACAGCTTTGGTCTTTTTCGCTTCATTAGAATTGAATATGAATACTTGACTCCATAAAGGAAAATTTGGTCGGCCATTTTTCATGATTTCCACACTTGACTTCTCCCATTCTCTTTCAAATCTTTTACACAAGCTACGATATCATTTATAAACTTTAGTCATTCTACACTCCATTTATATCCATCTTCATATTCCACAACTTTCCGCCTACATCTATTTTCGTTTCCCTAAATTCTTGCGCCACTTCATCCACGAAGATATTAAACATCCGTGGAGATATGATGCTGCCTTTCTCAGCTTCTTGTTACAATCAAATCAGTCATTCTTCTGTCCATGTATTCTAACTAACTTTTCTTGTATCATTTAAAACTTTTAAATGATATTTAAAAAATTATCTTTGTTTCCATGCATTCACAGAATCATCCACATTTCCTTTCTGTTAATTCAGTGACAAGGCTCTAATTGCACCAAAAATGTCGTACACAGGTTATCACTTGACTCTTCACATACTTTGATCGAAATGCCCTCCTCCTTGTTCTAAATCATACTGTTTTTCAACAATTAATCCTTCTCTCTTCTGCCATGACTTCTCATTCAAAATACTACCACATACCTTCACTGGTAAACTAGGTTACAGTATGCGCCTTTAATCCTTACAGTCCCCCACAACACCTTTACCCCTGTACACGAGTCCAATTATTCCTCTAACGCGTTTCTTTAGGACCACTCTATCATCCGAGTATAACTGACAAAGGCTGGTCAGCCACTCAGTTACACTTCCATCGCTATGCTGCATAATTTCACTTACAATCCCTTCGTAGGCCTTACCATTCCTCAATCTCCTTATCACCTTTTCACCCTCAAAAGTCATTACTAAGAGTATTTCAAAACTTACACTAATCTCTTCCTCTCTTGCATCATTCAGCATTTATTCTTCTCTGACCTCCACCTTCAACCAATGATCAAGAATCCCAATCTCTCTCGACTAAGGACAGAGTTCTCACAAGAAAACATTTCACACTTACATTTTATATTCTAAGACCCATTTATCATTTTCCTCTCTGCTTTTGTTTCCTTGAAGAACAACTTAGTATTCTGAATAAAATGCTTGATTACATTCACACCTTCACTGACTATTTTATCCAACCTTTTTAACATCTGTAAATGATCTTGTCTTTTGACATACATTTGAACTTCAAATATGTATGCATGTATATATATATAAATATAAATATATATATATATATATATATATATATATATATATATATATATATATATATATATATATGTATATGTATATATATATATATATATATATATATATATATATATATATATATATATATATATATATATATAAAATTTTCACCAAACGTCCCTATCTCTTATTCCACCAGTTATTCTCTTATTCGCTCTTCCTTGCCCTTCAATAACCAAAAAAAAAAAAAAAACCTCTCGCATACACTTTCAACTCTCCTGTGTTTAGCCCAAACCTTATTTGACAACTCCTCCTTTCATTCAGAAAATTGTATCTTTTCTTTATTTCATTTCAACAAAACAATAACGAGATAAACACGCAACCATTCATCTCACCAGTATATCTTATCTACGATTTTGTCATCTATTCTGTGCTAATGGATGATGGCATTTTGCATTTACGTATCATTTGTTTCCGTGATTTTAGTACATACACAAATGCACACACACATACATGCATATATATATATATATATATATATATATATATATATATATATATATATATATATATATATATATATATATATATATATATATACATACACACACACACACACACACACACACATATATATATATATATATATATATATATATATATATATATATATATATATACACACGTATGTGTGCGTGTGCATTGTGTATGTACTAAAATCACAGAAGCATGATGAGATGAATACCTGTAGTTGGGCGCTTATCTCTTCATTATTTGGCTGAACTGAAACATAAAAAATAAAACAATACAAGCTTAGTAGCCCAGTTTCTTTGAACACAAAGAGGATTCTTGTAACTTTTCACTGATAATCATCGTGGGATACTGAATAACCTCACAAAGAGCGAGAACCAGTTCTAGAAATTTATGAGTACACACTTTTGTATGTTTTTCCACGTAAATCAATAAACAAATTCCTCTGTTAGCCTTAGGTTTCATCATGCTAATATAGTGTAATTTGTTCTAAAATAAATCTAGGATTCAATATGAAATTTCCACATTCCACAACGCCTGTGTAGTGACCATTCGCTGAATACAGAGAGAGAGAGAGAGAGAGAGAGAGAGAGAGAGAGAGAGAGAGAGAGAGAGAGAGAGAGAGAGAGAGACAAGCAGCGGCCCAATAACGAATTAAAGCATACTTTTTCGCTTATGACGTCGACCCATCATCTTCTGACGTCCTCTTGGCACACCGAGACTTCTTGAGAAGCTCCGTTGATCACCGTGAAAAGTTTCCGCGTCTTCTGAGTTTTTAGTATTAAGAAAGTTGGTCTCGAGAGACTCATCAATTCCGATTGAACTTTCTGACGCACCTGAATATCCCACAGGCACTCGAGAACTCCTTGCCTTGTCTAGGCTCTTATTGTCGATATTTCCATCGTAGGAACCTCCGTTTTCTTCCCTACATTCTTTGATGCTGACTGGAACCTTTCTCTTCGTCTTTTCTATTCTGGCGCCCCTATAATAAGCACTGTTTTGAGAAGCCTGATATGATGGAGTAGTGCCGTTCAGTCTGCTTTCACTATCTGATTCCGACAAAGGATGGGTCTGACTTCTATGTATGCATGAGCTTTTCACGGTTCTATTTTCCTTTGAAACTTCTCCCCGAACACTTAATTTCTTTTCGGCAAGTGACACTGGGGTCATCTCTGAGAAAAATGAAGTTTCTCGGTTTCTCTTTTTATCGGGGACAAAAGGCAGTTCCTTCTTCTTCCCCGACGAGCGTCTACGAGCTATTGTCAATTCCTTCCACGTCCATTTCCCATTTTCTCTTTTCCAGGTCCTCCCGAATTTCTTTTCATCCGACGAGAGATGCTCGTTCATAACCGGAATCTCACTTCTTGAGGAATTTCGTTTCCGGTCGTTTATGCTTTCCTGCAGTGGAGGAATTGCTATCCAATAATTATTTCCCTTTCTGGCTGCGAAACTTTTCCTCTCGCCATTATTCAAATTTCTCGAGACAGACTTCCACAACTTTTCGTCAGGAATACTCGCTTTGTCTAAACCACGGGACATTTTCCATAATGGTTTTTCCTTTGATAATCCTCTTTGGCCACGAAACGCTCCATAATTTCTCCTTCTCGAAGGGATGATGTTTTTCTGACTCCATTTCCCTTTCCGGCTAAACACTTTTTCATAATAAACTGCACCTGGCAAAACGAAACGTTTTTCTCTGGCGTGGTTTTGTTTCCCGAACGTTTTCTTTTGTGTGACTCTGTTTCCAGACGTTGTCGAATTATCATTTTTCAGCACTACAGAAGTGACATTTCGTGTGCTGGATCCTTTCTCTGATGAATACCGCCTCAAGTTTCCAATGATTTTATCCGTTTTATTTGAATTGAATCTTTGATGGTCATACATCAAATGTATAAAATGCATATCCTGTATCCGTTGACGAAATTCTGGCTGATCAGACGCTCCTGGTAAATGTGGTTCTTTGGTTGTACTAAAAACAGTCACGCAGTTGCAGTCTATCTCACCTATGTTTACCTGAGGCAGATGATATGATGCCCGCAATGGCGCCAGCCACAGAATAAATCTTTTATATGAAGGGAAAGAACGAGTTGATTTCCCTCGTTTTGGTTCTCTTACGTTTTTGTCGTGAATGCATTCGATGACGTTCAGACTTTTCGAGGTCTTTTTATTAAATCGAATTTCGTCCAAGTAATCAGATTTTCTGGTCATTCCTCCATGGATGCTGCAATTCATGGATGGGTATCTCAAGCTATAGTTACCACAGCGCATCAGTTGGCCGCTTTTGACCTTTCTTGACATACCATGGGTCTTTATTATCAAAATTCCTTGCTTGCATTTTGATTGTAAGCTTGTGGATGAAGCGAACTCAGAACTTGAGATATCGCTAACAAAATACCCTGTCTTAGAAAAACTGCTTGATGGTGGCTGTTGATGGCTCTTCATATCTTCTGTTAAAGTTTCTGGAGAAATCGTTTGATGACCTTCCGTTGTCTGACCGTCATTACTTTTCATAAATCTGCCGAGAGAATTCTTGTGTCCTGTAACCACAGAATCAGTTCGAAAATGGAAATCAAGGTTTGGTTTGGTCATCGTAATATTCGTGGTTCGTTCCTTCCTCACAAGCCATCTGTGGCTGTGGTATGCCCCGAGGGATTGTTTACCTACTCCTGGTGAACTGAGAATTTTATCTTCCTCTTGATCAACTGGAACAACTGTTGCAGAAGTGATCATCAGAAGCATTAAAAACACCGCGAGATTTGCAGAGGAAAGTCTGAAGCCACGAATAACGGCGACTTTCATTGGAGAAATGGCAGATGCTACCGAAAGAACTTTTGGTGTGGAGACCTCTCCAGCAAGAGAGGAGCATGAGGCCCCCATACAAGTCATGTATGTTTAATTTATGTGATAGACAGAAATCTCTTCAGATGACCCATCTGTTCATTACAGATATTACCGACATTGCATTTGTGATCGGGGGTCCCAAGACAGGAGAAATGTCATTTAGGTATGATTTATGTAGGAGAACTTCCCACATTATGTGACTGACTTTACGTTTTCAGTGTCCAAAGTTAAAGAATGTCTTTTCTGGAAACATCAAAGACTGCTACTTTTAAGAGAATGTTTCAGAAAAAACCGACAACTTTTTTTCCAGTTCAGTAAACACTAAACACTTAAATTCATAATCTACACAATCTCATTTTCAAGTAAAAGTTATTTCTCATTGTTTTTCTGATTTAAAACCGCCCACAATTATTTCAATTTACTTTCTAAGACTTTAACCAACTTTCAATTCTGTTAAGAATATTCTTTCTTGAGCGTACACTTTCATCAGTGATAATCATTCTACATACGGCTGTTGATAAGATAATTACAATCACATTTTCAAGACGTCACTTTTTTCACATAAACATAACTTTATTCTGTTGCTTTTTTTTTCAGTAAAATTACCCAAACCTGGGAAGTGACCACGAGTTTTAAATAACTCCGATGAATCTGATCGCTTGAATTTCACATCTCCTGTTATTTGCGCATCTTATCGGAGTACAACCTGCTTTGCCTCCTCTGTCGGAAAGCAAAGGATAACAGGGCGAACGACATCCTCCCCGTACCAAGTCTACATCAACACTGGCGTTGGTAATCAATAGCGGCACGTCTCTCTCTCTCTCTCTCTCTCTCTCTCTCTCTCTCTCACACTCTCTCACACACACACACACACACACACACACACACATATTCACACATCTATTTCAAATGAATAAATGGTTATATACCGTCTTGTGATGAAATTTCTATACACAAGAAATAAACCACCACAAACAATTACGATAAAATTGCTCTCTCGGAGTCTGTACCTGTCTCTCTC
Organism: Macrobrachium rosenbergii; assembly: GCF_040412425.1. Classification (NCBI taxonomy): domain Eukaryota; kingdom Metazoa; phylum Arthropoda; class Malacostraca; order Decapoda; family Palaemonidae; genus Macrobrachium; species Macrobrachium rosenbergii. The sequence goes on from NC_089746.1 coordinate 38,541,022, forward strand.
GTGCTCCCTATATTTCTCTTCATTTGGAAAAGGTAATCCTTCTTTTCAAGCATTTTTTATCACCATTCCATTCTTGCTCTTTCACTTGGTACAAAAGAGACGTGGGTGTCGCTGGGTCTTTTAATGAGCAAACGGAAAAAGTTATATATAAATGAGATGATTTTTGTCTAATGCTCTTAGTTCTGTATTAAAAAGTGAAAATAAGTCAAATGAATAAAAAAAAATGAGTTATTCCCTTAAAAAGTTAATAGCTGTATCGTTAAAAGCTGGATAATCCTCCGAAAGATATGATCGGTAAAGCGAAAAATGTATCTGAAACCTTTGCAGTCTTTTTTTTTTTTTAGAAAATATGTATCGGAAGCATAAGCTGGGTACTTTTACTCTATACAACATTTTCTGTCGTACCTTCTTTTTTGCGCGACAGTGTTAGGGCACTCACTTCGCAAAATATACGGAATAAGGGTAAATATCTACTACAAATATATTCATAATATCCTAATAAATATGTTAGAAATATATTCATAATAACCAAATAAATATATATTAGAAATATAATCATAATATCTTAATAAATATCTATTACAAATATCCTAACAATACCCTAATAAATACATATCAGAATCATATTCATATCTTAATAAATATATATTAGAAATATACTCATGATATCCTAATAAATATGTTAGAAATATATTCACAATCTCCTATCATACACATTTCATCGTTTTTATTCTGTTGACCAGATTTATGACACAAATAAAGAGAAAAATGACCACCAAAACCAGACGAATAAGAACATCCGCACGTCAGAAACAGGCGCATGACCCGTTATTCTTGATTTCTATCGTATCTTTTATTCTGTGTAACGGAATGACAGCTCTCTTATTATTCGCCCTCTCTCGGAATATCCGAAAACTTTTCCCTTTTATTGCCGGCATTCACTCCCTTTCAGCCTCAGCAGCTTTCAGATGATTGATCCCCAGAACCGAGATCTTTATACAGGGGGACAAGATTCTGGTAATAAGATATGTTCTTTTTAAATCGTGAGATATGAAAAATAGTTTTTAACAGGGTTTTTAATCCATGAAGATGAAGTGCTTAATGTAACTGGGGGTATATCAAAATATTTGTGAAAAGGCCGATATCATATACTATCCTCTTTTTTCTTGCGTGCTAGACAATCCGCAAACCTATTCAGTAAAATCAAGGATAATGTAAAAACTATGCTAGTCCTTGAAAAGAAATTATGAAAAAGAAAAAATCCGATACAGCAAAAAACACGAATGGTGAAAAGTGGAAGACTTACAAAGACCCGATATAATAAAAGACGTAGGTAAAATAAAAATGAAGTAAAGATACACTGTGTAAACAAAGTCCTTAAAACCTACATGTAAGGTGAGAAATTATAATAAAAAAGGAAGAATATTAAAAAATGTAAAAGCCGTCAGAAAATTTCAGTAAAATGCAAAACTGGAATGAAATAAAACATTTCATCTGAATCAACCAGTGTAGTAAAAATGTTCAAGACATAGCTATTCAACTCCACTCGAGGACATTTCGGCTATTAAAACCAGAATCGACACACACACAAAGGGGGGGAAAGCAACCCCTAATGTATTATTCCATTAGGAACTTTGCCTCGCCTCTTAAGTGGTATCATTAACGGCGCCATTTAATACCACTGGATACTTCGAGGCGGAGGCGCGCGCTGTAAACCACACGATAGAGATCTGAGACCTCGGATTAGGGAGCTCTCAGGACCAGGGAGATTTTTCAGTATATACTACATTGGGGTGTTTACCAGAATATGATAAATTTGTCAATTTAATATAGTCTAAATTGGCGTGTTTACCAGAATATGATTTATCATTTTAATATGCTTTATATTGGTGGGTTCTCTGAATATGATATCTTTTCATTTAAATACAATCTACATCGGTGGATTCCCAGAATATGACAACTCTTCTGACCAGCTATTTTTCTCTTGATAATTCACATTATCTAAACTTCGTGCTATTAACTAATAAATAACTTGGGTAAAGATCTACTTTCTCTAGTTGGAGAAGTGATTACCGTTTTCCATATCAAGGATGCTATTAACTATATCTTTTGAGAGGCTATTTACTAAGTGATAATTCTAATTATCTGAACTTCATAAAAATTATTTACTCAGTGATAATTCTAATTATCTGAACTTCATACAAATTATTACTAAACCGATAACTGAGGTACAAATCTACTTTTTCTAGCTGGAAAGGTGGCTAACGCTCTTCATAGCAAGGATGCAGAATGATATATCTTCTGAGTGGATATTTCTTTCTTAATAATTATCATTATATGAACTCCATACAAAATATTACTCACTAAATCACTAAGGTAAGGATGCAAGTTCCTAGTTGGAAAGGTTTTCCATATGAAGGATACTGAATAGTACATCATTTGAATGAGAATTTCCTTCTTGATAATTCCCATTATCTGAACTACATACAAACTATTACCCAATAAATTACTAAGGTAAAGATCTACTTTTTATAGTTGGAAAGGTGGCTACCGTTCTCCATATCAAGGACGGTGACTGATACATATCTTTTGAGGGGCGATTTTTTTCTTGATAATCCTCATCATCCGAAGTTGAAACATATTATTAACCAATAAATAACTGGGGTAAAAATCTTTTCCAGCTGGAAAGGTAGTTATCGTTCTCCACCAAATCAAGGATGCTGCAGAATTCTAGGTTCGAAGCTACTAGATACTAGATACCCATAACTGGCATAAACTTTCGTTTAGTTTTAGGTTAGAGTACTCATACATTACATGCAAAAACTATTTACTATGGATATACACACGAAAATGCGAGAGAGCTCTCATAAATAAAAATTCCTCAGTGGCAATAGTAGTGGAGTGTACAGGTGGGGTTATTCTCTGAACTGTACAGTAGAGTGGCTGAGGACCTTACTGAACTACTCTAGGTTCAAGGCTAGTCGATCAAC
>NC_089746.1:38549011-38566511 GCF_040412425.1 Macrobrachium rosenbergii
CTGAATTATCGGTTATTTGATTGAGAAGGTTATACTCTGTGTTCACAACTATCTGTTTATTCTTAGAACGTAGTAGTAAATGCAATTTACCTTGTGTATACCGTTGAAAGTGAGTGCATATCATATTTACGGATATCCTAGTACCGTAATTTGCCTATGGAATTCAGATAAGATGTCTTTCTCAGGCTTGCGTAATTTCATTTGCTTTCTCTTGAAATGTAATTAATTTATTCACAGTCTTTGTTTGAGGGGGGAAAAATGAAAGTTTCCATTTTTATATACTTCGCATCGTTGATTCTTCCCCTCCCTCATTTTTTGGTAATTAAGAAAGGTCAGTGTTTGTGACAAGTTATGGCAAGGTAATATAGCCACAGAGTCTGTCGCTGACATTCTGTCATTCCTGACACCTCAGAGGATGCATGAATGGCTCGAAATGACTTCTGCCTTCGCCGAGGTTGCATGCGAAACGTTCCTTAATGGATAGGTGACTTAATGGTTAGTGGACAAATAACTTAATGGACACATAGGTTAATGGACAAATAACACTCACATGAATTTCGAGTAAATTATACTTCTAAACAACAACAGATTTTATTTCCAAAACGACCTCTTCATAAATCGCGAAATTCCTATCAATCCCTCATTTTGTATATGGATTGATATGGTTCACGCAGCTTTTAAAAAAGGAATTTTCTCATCATACTCTGAAGCAAAATTATAAGGAACGTTTTGAGAATAAGTGGATGCTTTACTTTTTAGTAACATGTAACGATTTGGCTGTCACAAGAGATAATAACTAATTCGCAGTAAAACTTTTTTGATATTGTTGATATGGTTATTTGCTTAATAAGATTCCGTTGCAATTATCCTTACTGTATATGCATTATTATGAAATATAGAGGCATTCTCTCTCTCTTTCTCTTAAAAAAAAGGAATCAATTCAAGTCTTATCTACTGTACATTCCAGAGATATAATAAAAGAAATCTCTCTCTCTCTCTCTCTTTGTTTTCAGAGAGAAATACAAATTTCATCAATATGATATTTCCATCATATTTACAACAAACACATTCTCTCTCTCTATCTCTCTCTCTCTCTTCTTTCTCTCCCTCTCTCTCTTATTAATGAAATAATTCTTCAAGTTCTATCAACTGTTATTCCAGGGATATCGTCAAAGAATTCTCTCTCTCTCTCTCTCTCTCTCTCTCTCTCTCTCTCTCTCTCTCTCTCTCTCTCTCTCTCTCTTATAATGAAATAATTCTTTAAGTCCTATCAATTGTTATTCCAAGGATATTCTCAAAGAATTCTCTCTCTCTCTCTCTCTCTCTCTCGCTGTTTTCAGATAACAATGCAAATTTCATCAATAGGATATTCCCAACATATTTACAACTCTCTCTCTCTCTCTCTCTCTCTCTCTCTCTCTCTCTCTCTCTCTCTCTCTCTCTCTCTCTCTCTCTCCACAAAACACAAAGCAGTTTTAAAATGTAATACAGAAACGAGAACATGCCAGAATCTGTCTTCATCACCGTACCATTTCCGTCAGCTGGTTGTTTGTTTCCGAAATGTATTCCGAAACAGGGGCACGCTTCTGCTATGCAGTTTTCATATGAATATGTATGTGTTTTTTTTCCTTTTTTTCCTTTTCTCTCGTCCCCTCAGCCGAGCCGAAAAAAAAGAAAGATTGTTCTCTTGCACACATAATACATATTGAATAGTCTGCATGCATTATGGAGGAGCCAGGAGTGTGTCTCGGTCAAATATGATTTCGATATTTTTCTGTCCATAGCTCAGGTCCAATCGTCTGTTCCTATATACTCTTGGAAAATTTGCCAACTTTGATTGCGATGTTTTCTTGGATTGAGACTAATGACGACTTGCGTTTTATCAAATGAATTGTTAACTGAATGATTGCGGCTTGGTTCTTTTCTATTTTCACCCTCTTTTGTTAGAGCTTATATATTTTTTTTATTATTGTCCCTTTCTTCAATAAATGAACTAATTTTTTTTCCGTTTTTCAATTTAAATTTGTTCATTCTACACTCATGGTTGGTGTCTCAAACTTCGCGTTGAAAATTTTAATCATCCGATTGTTCAATTAATCATTGCGTTCTGTATTTAAGCTGAAAGCTTGGGAAAAATTAATACCGAAGGATTGAAAGAATGATGACTGTCCTGTGTGAGTATTGCTTTTAAATTCAAATCTGTTTGTCTACTGACTCCTCGATCCAGTGCAAAATACTCCATTTCTAAGACAGCTGTGCACAGTGCTGTTGATACTTGGATTCTTTTTTTATTTCTTACCTTTAAAATATGGCATTTGGTACTGTTTCTGACGTTGTCACTATTATCATAATTTCTATTGTTATATATCTTTCTTTTATTTTTACTTAGATTATGATGAAATTTGGCAGACGAATTTTCTTCAGACATGTTTAATGACTTTTTTCCAGAGTCAAAATGTTAATGTATAGTTTAAAACGCTTATTGTACTGCTCAAGCAGTGAAAATATGAAAAAGTCTGTATTCGTCAAAATCTGAAATAATTTGAAAAAGGCATTGTTTTAAGTATTTTTGCCCTTAAGCTACCTGAAGGCCGCATGTCATTCCGATAAATAACATTTTATTTTTTTACAGTTTTGATAAAACTTGTATATGAAATACCTGCGAAACTGGTAACTATCTTCGCAAATAATGTTAACATATTTTTCAAATTCTTATGTCAGTTTCAAGGACATATCATTTCCCTTGGATTTTCATAAATCTTGCTGGGCTGGTGAAATTCGGACACGCAATATTCTCCTGTCCTTCATCTCATACAGATCTCCACTGATCTCGAGCCTCATATCTCATAGTTCTTTTCCAGGTAGATCTCGGTAGATCTCGGTCTTGCAAGTCTTCTTGTACCCACAGAGGTTCGGCTGAGTAAATCGGTAAAAAATTTTTAACCGTCCCAACATTCAAAAATTAAACAGGTCCTCCCCGCAGCCCAAACTCGCTCCGAGTTTCAAGACGATAATGGCCATGCATTTACCCATGTAAGATCATTTATTATTCCTTCACATTAAACATATGTATTTAGCATATTCGTTTCATAAACCTTAGGTTTCTTTCGATGTAAAACATCCATGCAATAATAAATTCCTTGTGATCCCTATTCAGGGATTCTCATAACCTTTCTTGCCTGTTTTCTGCTTGCCTAGTAAAAGTTTTTTTTTTTTTTTTTAATTCACCTCCTCATCATTACATATTTCAGCACATTTTACACTACCCATAATTTTCGACACAATAAAACATCATAAGCATTACCTAAAACGTGAAACTTCACGAATAAAATTCTTTAATATCAATGTGATTAATTTCCTCCAGTTATTGTGTTATTTCATAAATTTAATTATTCCAGCTGAATTTTCATGAATTACCCAACACTCACTCAAATCATAACTTTTTCTTTTTAATAATATTTCTCTTAATGGAAATGTCAGATATGAATATCTGTGTAGATATATATATATATATATATATATATATATATATATATATATATATATATATATATATATATATATATATATATAATTTACACACACATGCTCACACATATATGTGTGTGTGTGTGTATATATATATATATATATATATATATATATATATATATATATATATATATATATATATATATATATATATATATATATATATATATATATATATATATATATATATATATATATATATATATACATATATTCATACATATATATATATATATCAATAATTTCCACATTTAAAATTTCACTCGTGCTAAGCTTAAACTTTCAGCATCCATTTCTTCATTTTTTCAACTAATAAATTTATGTAACTGCTTCAATATCTTGTTACCGACCTCCGTCAGCTCACCCTTATTTTATCAATTAGATATCCTGAACATACCAAAGTTTTTTTTTGATTCGTTATTTATTTGTTGAGGAAAGAAAAACGTATACAGGAGAATAACTTTGCGTATCAGTATCAGTAGCTTAGACAACTAATAATGAACTACTCCACCAGTTCTGTTTGTTACATTACAGAGCCAGTCACCAATCTATCAAATTCTTCAAGTATTGAAACAGAGCCCAGGCATTCTAGGATAAGCTGAAGGCAACTGAGAGCGAGTTCTTGATCTGCAAGAATGCGTTCGATTTGCTTAATTAAACGAACGAGACTCTGTCTTGAACAAATAGGGGATGGTTCAGAATTGCTTTTTATTCGATTTTAGATTATGTACCAGCTCCACATCTGCTTTGAAGTCTCTGCAATTCCTCCGAAGTGGAAAAACTACAAATAGTGATTAACAAGATGTACTGGATGCATTTCAATCATCTGGGTCATAAATTCATTTATATGCAAAAAACTATGACTAGGATAACAAGTATTCTATCCTTTGTACAGTATTATGAGAAAAAAGAAATACTCATAAACGAGCATTCAGATTACAATTTATCGTATTAAAATTTGATATACGTAATATATGCCGTGATATTTTTTTCCCGTTTCTAAATTTCTAAAAACAAAATTAATTACTATATATAAGGCAATCTGACAAAGAATATCCCATCTCATAACGACTTCGAAGTTTCTCATCTCTTTGAGAGCATTGCATATCGAGATATCGAACTAGCTGTTTGCAAAAAACGTATTAACGATCTTAAGGTATTGAACGGAATTGATCAAATAAAAAAAGGGAAATTGATACCTTTTGTGCCAATTTCACAAACATGACATTCGGAGATTAAACATATAAGAAATGTAAAAAAAACCGAGCAAGGTAAAATGTTAGGATGGTTACCAACTTACGATACAAAAATCAAATCATAAAACAAGCACTATACGCAGGTCAGTGCAAATAGAAATTACATAATTTTCAAACATGAAATAAGATTTTTATCGAATGAGAGTATGTAAAATATAAGAAATTCAATATAAAGCTCTAGTGCCCGGTCATATGTTCCTTGGAAACAAACCATGCAATGAACACAAGTTTGTTATGCTCAAACTCAGTTATAAAATTATTCTTGAAATGTCAAGTGCACCCCATATTTGCTAGGGATCTATACGTACATTTTTTTTCTATTATTCCAGGCACATGAAGTACTTGCATGGCTGTTATCATTATATCGACGACTGTGTTTGCGATAACGTAATTTTTTTTTAAGTAAAATTAGAAATCTGCTTCACAGACAGTTAAGTTCCGCATTTGTTACTGATGTTGTTGTCTTAATGATATCCTTACATATATGTTGCATAAGGCTTCGGTTCTTACAAAAAAAAAAAAAAGCATAAAACTGCTCCTGTAAAAGATTAAAGAATGCCTTCTCACCTGCATAATAGCCAATGGAGTTAATAAAATCAATAATACAATATACTTAGGAGCGTGTTATCTGGTAAAAAATGGCGAGTACATTCTACATATATATATATATATATATATATATATATATATATATATATATATATATATATATATATATATATATATATGTATGTGTGTGTGTGTGTGTATGTATGTATGTATGTATGTATGTATGTATGTATGTATGTATGTATGTATATATAAAAATATATATACATGTATATATTTACATATATATATAAATATATATATACATACAAACATACATACATAGATATATATATATATATATATATATATATATATATATATACATATATATATATATATATATATATATATATATATATATATATATATATATATATATATATATATATATATATATATATATATATATATATATATATATATATATATATATATATATATGTGTGTGTGTGTGTATGTGTGTGTGTGCATGTGTCATCGTCTATACCATAACAAAGTAAACGAGTAATATGTGCATATAATTGTAAGTTAAGATACTTGTCAGAACATAAGCGTTTTACATTTTAACAACTAAATAGGAAATACGTCGTACTTTCATGTATTACATTACATGTAAATCTCGATGCGGTAGATAATAGGTAATATCTGGAAGTGAATTATTGAAACCACTATCTCTGCAGAGCAGACATTATATACTGCTATTGAAACTACTCCCTCATATTGAAAAAATAATTATTGTGCGATACTGCTACCTATAGAAAGAAGAAATTTTCTTAGGTTAAAACAGACATTTCTAGGCTTTGCGAGTGACAAAAGGGCTGAAAAATCCTTGTTACCTAGAGTGACGCATCTTAAAACCTCACCGCTCGTGCCTAGCGTAGAATACTTTTCACTGAGAGCTGCTAGCAAAAGCAGACTTAAGTGAAAAATTGTTATTTCTTGCCAACGTACGTTTATACCGTTTTCAAGATCGGTTTTATTATTACTGCATATCGTCATGTTAAGTTCAGTTGAATCACGCTTTTTTTTGTTTTAATTTACCTTGCCTTGTAGCGATGCAGAGGTTACTCTGTAAGGCAAGAATGATAGAGATGATAATGTGCAAAGTAATCCTGACTATGACCACGATCAAATGGTGGCTGTGAGACAGGAACCACAGACGTAGCGCTGGAAGAGCCTAGAAGATATGAGGTAAAACTGATCCTTATGGCTGCATATTTTGAGCTAAGGAGACACTTATTGTACCTTGCCTGGGGAAGAAAGGAAATGGCTAAAAATTCGATTCAAATATATATCCTCTGGGTGATATGGCGTATTGATTAGTCTGCAGTGTCATCTAGAGTTAAATATGGCAGTGTTTTCTTCATTACAACAGCCTTTGTTGTGCCATTAAATGTTATTTTCTTAAATTGTAAATAAAGAATGAGCTCTTACATGTCATCCTTCATCACAAGTAATCTCACCATCATTGCAGGCAAAATCTGAAAAAGCGTGATTCAAAAAAATTAACTCTATGAGATTATACAATTTAATGATAAAAGCGAACTCAAAAACAGTACCTTAGACGTGAGCATGGTAGGGAACAGCACTTCATCACTTAAGTCAGCTTTACGTAACAGCTCTGAGGAAGTGGTGGCCTCGTTAACGATATCCCAGAGCGTGAAAATTATCCTATACTATGCTCGGGCTAAAAGGTTTTATGATACGCCTCTCGTGTGTAGCGAGGATGTTTCGGCATTTTTGTTAGTCACAATGCTCAGAAAAGACCTGTTTTAACCTTAGAAATTTTATCCTTATGAAGATGGCTTTGTCAGAGAAAAATCTATCCGGCAATCACTTCTTAAATATGAATATAGCATATTAGAACGTGTGTGTGTGTCTGTGTGTGTATATATATACACAAACACACACTTCCACACACATATACATCCACGCACACAAACACACATACGTATATATATATATATATATATATATATATATATATATATATATATATATATATATATATATATGTATATATACTGTATGTGTGTTGTCTATGTTTGTCCGTCCGTGTGTATAATGTATGTGTGTGTGTATGTGTATAGGAGGGTATAGAATCACACCGACTGCATTAATTTTAAATGTTACGTAAACGAACATTTCAAATTAATTAAAAACTTTGTCTAATTCATATGATAATAAGAAACCGGACAAGAGTCTCTCCCCATGTTATGAATATCATATCGCCCCTCGCCTCTTCACACTCACAGTCTCGTGGGAAATTTCTTTCCTGCCTGCTGCACTTCACGTGTGAATCGCAACTAATCGCAGCTCACCCAGAGAAAATTTGTGTTCATTGTGCATGACGGGGCCTCATATGCATCCAGGATGAGAGGGAACCGCGCACTGAATGAATATCAACGAACCCTTTAATAGAACCATCTGAATATTGTAATAAGAGCGTCGGGGTTATGGTGCTTAATTTTTTTTTTTTATTATTATTAATTTTGTCCTTTTTAAAGCGTGGTTTGCTCCGTTTTCTTAACATGATATGACAGATGTTACTGCCACTATTTTTAGAGTACTCAAGAAGAAAAGAAAACTAACTACATAAAAATTTACGCATATATTAAGAATGCTTTTGACTCTATTCCTGATATTTCTTCACGTACATCCCTTCGAATTTCAAAGCTTACTCTGAATGCATATCAAAATTAGTAAATATTACGTAAAAGAGAAGTCAAAATATTAACGTGGCTAATACCAGTTACACAGGATAAGTAGTAATTATGATACACACACACTCTCTCTCTCTCTCACACACGCACATATATATATATATATATATATATATATATATATATATATATATATATATATATATATATATATATATATAATATAATACATACACATATATATATAATATATATATATATATACAGTATATATATATATATATATATATATATATATATATATATATATATATATATATATATATATATATATATATATATATATATATATATATATATATATATATATATATATATATATATATATATATATATATTTGCCATCGAGAGAGATCTCCAATCTATGGGTGGAGGAGTCGCCCAGTGATGAACTTCTCTGGGCCTGTCTGTCAAAAAGAAGTTTTCTGGAGTTGACCATGGCTGTTAATAATTTACCTGATTGTTAGTCGCTTGTAGTGTGTCGCATGTGAATGAAAGGAGAAAGCTTGAAGCTCCTGAGACGAAACATTTGCGTGGTATTTGAGAGGATAAGAACTAACAAGTAAAAAATGCGCCTAAGTTTCTTCGGCGCAATCGAGTTTTCTGTACACCGTACAATCAAGCCCACGAAAAATAGATATATTTTTCGGTGGTCTCGGTAATGCTGTATGAGAGGGCTGCAGTTTATGGTGTTTGATGATTGGAGGGTGGATGATCAACATACCAATTTGCAGTCCTCTAGCCTCAGTAGTTTTTAAGATCTGACGGTGGACAGAAGAAAGTGCGGACAGAAAAAGTGCGGACAGAAAAAGTGCGGACGGACAGACAAAGCCAGCACAATAGTTTTCTTTTCAGAAAACTAAAAACTTGAGAAATGTGGAGAACTGCCTTGCGAAAGAAAGATGAGATGGTTTTTGTCGGTGGCCTCTAAAGAAGAAGAGTTGGTTGGTTTAACGAGAGAAGGCTCGTTCGATATGTGACCCCTTTGCAGTATTTGTATTTAGGAACGTTTCTTTACTCATGGACAGCGTTCTTAATTCAGGTTGAGAACTGGGTATGGTTTTAATTATCGTTTTTTCTTTGGAGATACCACTATTTAGGTCAATTACCCATTTTTTCCAGTGCGTGTATGTAAGTATGTATCTATGTTATATATATATATATATATATATATATATATATATATATATATATATATATATATATATATATATATATATATATATATATATATATATATATTCTACTGAATCTCCGGCGTTCCAGATGCCATAAACTTCCTTTATGTGTGTGTATATACATACACACATAATGTATACGTTTGTGTGTATGTGTGTGTGTGTGTGGACGTGTTGCGCATATGTATGAATGTGTGTGCCATTACACCAAGCATTTTTCCTCTTTGAGGAAGTGATTCCATTTGTTAAAGATGTGGTTCTAGGAGAGTGTTTTGGAATGAGATATTTGAGCAACTACCATGCACCTAATCTGCATCCTCTGAAGAACAGAAAAATGATGCTTTTCTTCCTTGGGTAAACAGAAATTTATGGTGGCGGTAACTTCGCTGCATATTTCTTGCATTAATTATATCCTGCATTCGAGCGTTCTTTCCTCTTTCATTAAAGATTAAAGATTAGAGAGAGAGAGAGAGAGAGAGAGAGAGAGAGAGAGAGAGAGAGAGAGAGAGAACGTCGCTTCAGGAATACTAAACAGACAGAAGTACCCAGATCTTTATTATAAATGCAGCTCAGTAAGATGAAAGCATAAGAGCTTGGTTAAAAGGAACTTCAACTTTTAGTCATTATAAAAGAAAAACTTTTCAGGGGAAAGAATTTTCATAAAGAATTCCGCTATTCATTTCTAAACTAATATTAAGAAAGCTAAAATACGAGTCTGTGTATTACAAAAATAAAAGAAAAGTAAAATTTTATTATTTAATTATTTTTCATTTAGTTATATCTTACTAAAGGAAGGGCACGAATGTTAAATTACTAAGATTTCGCTTGCTATCAAATATGAACTAATATTTTACTATTTTAATTTTTTTTACTTTCTCCTGTCTGCAGATGGTTATCAATTCTCAGAGAACGAGGAACAAAATTTTGCATTTTAGTAAACCCAGAAATTGTGGGGGGGGGGGGGGTTGGTGAGACTGATCAATAGCTGGTAAAACATTTGTAGCTGAGGAGCTACATGGCAGGAACTACAATCCATGAAATAATACTGGTGAAACAGTTTCCCTGATGTTCATTTTATGGCGTGAGACCCCGAACATTATTTTTAACCTTCATGATCACAGGTTTCATCTTCCAAAATACTATGTATGAAATACAAAACAAGTTACACTAAAGGTAAGCATCTTGTGAAAAATTAAAGTTCAACTTATCATAAAAATGCAAGTTTCTTTAATAGAGGGCAACCAAAGGAAATGTGAAAATCACCAATCATAAATGGTGATTTTCACCAATTGTACAAGTTTTATTGGTAATAACACTTCCACCTGAATAGCTACATAGCAGGGACACAATTCCATGAAATGATATCGGTGACATAATTTCCTGGCTATTCATTTCATGGCGTGAGACACCAAACATCATTTTCGATCGTCATAAGGACAGGTTTTATCTTAAAAAATATGAAAAACAAATTACACCCAAGGTATGCATATTGGCATGAAAAACGAAAGTTCAACTCTGTAATAAAAGTGCCTGGTTCTTCACCATTTATATTTTATTGTTCATCCAAACTGACAAGCAAAGTTCAGCATTACATTACGCTGCTTTAGCTACTGACTTTCTCTCGTCTCTAGAGAAATCAAGGTTCCCTCGATAATGGATCTGGGCCAATCTTGTATGATATGGCTTTGCTATGAATGGCATTTGCATTATTACTGAATGAAGCAATTTAATCTTCAGTGTAATAGTATTGCCTGATTTCCACTGACTATTAATCTTCTGTGATTGGAGAAGATAAAGCTTCTTTGTGCAAATGCATATCTATTAAAGCTTTAATTACTTCTTTAACAGTGGGAAAAGTTTTGTGTACATCGATTGTCATAGCATAAAACGATGGAAATGGAGATATGAGGAATTAAGAGAATGATATTCATTGCTTTTAAAGATGCATGTCTTTTCTTTTTTAAGAATGTATTTCCACACATTTTAAATGGAGCAACTATCTAAGCTTTATTTTTACTTTTTACATGAAATCGAGCTGGTATTTTTCCTGTTATAGAGTTAAGTCTCGAAGAGAAATATGTGGCGATGCGAAGCAATAATTTTGGTGCAACAGGACAGAGTCTGGTTTCTTGTGGAACTCAGACTGGTAGCATACGAAACTCCAATCTTCTCTTTCTATTAACGAGAGATGGTACAATTAGCATTTGTCGCTATGAATGTTTATAAGACTCTGTTCAACAATCATGGCAATTTTGTTTTAAGTGTGTTCGACCAATGCAAGCGATCCATTTCCTGCAACTGTCATATATGAAGAAAAATCATTTTGATTTAATCTTGACCAAAGTTCTTGAACCCTAAATAATGTATGCGAACAGAAAAAGATCAACGGAAAGTAAATACATACAGACTATACAAAAATATATATATTTTTAGGAGACCATAAGAAAACTAAATGATACCGGTATGAAACCAATGGCTACAGTGCAGCATCATTATTATTATTAAAGTAGTTTAACAAAACTTAGAAATAATACCTTATCACTACTTTACAATTCTACAATGTTTCTTAACTCGTAAACGCATGAAGATTTCAGTGTTAAAATAATTGTCATAAGAGATACAGGAAATTAAAATAGGAAAAGATACTAACGACGAAGTCTTTACATATGCAGAATTTTAATATATACTGGATATACATAAAGAATTGCATGTTTACCAACATGTTTCTGTCACTATTTTCCAGTAAGTCGCACATTTGTACACGTGTTAAACTTTAAAGGCAAAGCATAGAAAGATTATGTTCACTCCTCTATTTAGCATGTTATTCCAGTTAGTTTTCTTGATTCATCGACTGAAATGCAAAACATCTTTCCGTTTCGTCTCAGCAAAATGTCGGTCTCATAAACAAAAAAAGTACATCTCTTTGATGTAAGTATGACATTGTTTCTTGCATCATCACATACCTTCCCCAGGGAAATTTCTTTGCGTTTCTTGCACAGCACGTGCGAATAGCACATACTCCAAGCTCGCCGAAGTGAAATTTTGTGTTTATTGTGCATGACAGCGCCTCGTATGCAACCAGGTTGGAAGGGAGATGTGGTCGGAATATTTACCGGCATCCTCTTGCCACTGTTTTAGGACGCACACGCCAGGTGTGCTAATTTTTCTCTTATTGCTTTATTTATCATTTTCGTTTTGCTTGATATTTTTCTGTACGTTTTTATGATAAGAAAAATATCAACAGCTTAACGATATACACACCCGCACACGCTAATATATATATATATATATATATATATATATATATATATATATATATATATATATATATATATATATATATATATATATATATATATATATATATATATATATATATATATATATATGTATGTACATCTAATATATATTACATATATCTATATCTATATATCTATATATATATATATATATATATATATATATATATATATATATATATATATATATATATATATATATATATATATATATATATATATATATATATATATATATAATATATTTACGGATATTACCGCTGGATTGCTAACTCTTGAGAACTTTATGGGGAAAATTCCAGAGAGGAGGGGGACAGGAAGACCCACAAGCCAGGAGCTAGAGTGCAGTTTTAGCCATTAACACTCTCACCCTCTTCAACGGATGGGGTTTAAATTTCCCAAGGGTACACACTTGGGGGTAGGTTGCTGTTTCCCGTTTTAATCCCCAGATTAATCTCCCACTAAGTTTTTCCATCTTTTAATGCCAGAAACTATTTCCTTAGTTCCCAAGTGTGTGCCAACCTTGCAGCCCAAACCAATGCCTCCAGCAACAATCGAGACCTTATAAGGCCGGGGTCGCTGCCATCTTCAGTTCAGTTCTGTTCAGACTAGTCCAGTCGATACTCACCCTGAGCCAGGGTGACTGTGGATCTCACAATTTCTCACACTGGATTGATAGTGCCATTCCCAGACGTTGCCGATAACTTGGGTCACACCTACATAAGGTTGTGTGTGCAAGAAATAACAGGAAGCAACAAAGGTATGTGTCCAGAAGGGAAACTGGTTGGCCAGTATCTTTTTCTTTGACTCTTTTATCATCTCTCTCTCACAAATTTTATCGTTTCAGTAACTTCTTGTCTCTTCAACTTGAACATTGAACCTATTATCCCAGTGTGTAATTCCTTGACAGTGCTTAAGGTAATTCTTGTCCCATGCTAATAAGTGAGTAGAGTAAAGGATTTCCCTCCAGTTCTTGTTACCTGGAATTGTCTCATTTCCAGGAGTGTTATCAGTGCCATTACCAGCATAGCCGTGCGTCTGTGTTCCCAATTGCCTGAGAAACCGGCCCTACTGGGGCTGACAGAAATTCTTGCCTAGTTGGCTTGAGGTACTGCTTGCAAGTGGCCAGTATTTGTAATTGTGATGCATTATCCAATTCACTCAATCATTGCTGTTGTGTAAATTCCCATTTGATTAATTTAGTGAACGTGTCCAGTTCTCATTGGTAACTTCTTCCAAGCTGTGAATGTAAATAATAAATTGTGTTAAGAAATCCACTTTCACTTGGCGACCTAGTTATTACTTACCATTGCATTTTATTAGTTTGTGGTCTCACGAGGGATTTTCTTGTAAGGCTAAAATTATTACTAAAGTACAAAATGCAGCCCCTTCGTAACCATAACAATATATATATATATATATATATATATATATATATATATATATATATATATATATATATATATATATCCAAACCGTTGTTATTTTTTCTTCTTGTACCATAAAAACGTACATAAAAATAAAAACAACGAAAATCATAAATACAGCGATAACAGAAAAATCAGCACACGCGGCGCGTGCGTACTAAAATATACGTATAACAGTGGCCAGAGGATGCCGGTAAATATTCCTGGTTGTTGAAAACATATGGTTGTGTACACAAACACATACATATATATGTGTGTGTGTGTGTGTGATTTTATGAGCTTGCAAATGGACGCAAGAACGGTAATGGCTAGATACACAATATATTACAGTAGAACCGCTTGTTACTTTTAGGTAGGAAGAAGAAGAAGAAGAAGAAGAAGAAGAAGAAGAAGAAGAAGAAGAAGAAGAAGAAGAAGAGAGAGAGAGAGAGAGAGAGAGAGAGAGAGAGACAGAGAGAGAGAGAGAGAGAGCGTCTCCCCAAACACGCCAGACAGATGAAAGCACTTAAAGCCCTTTATTATGCATGTGGCCATGTGAGAGGAACCCTTCAGACTTGTTTGAATGCATCTTGAAATTTATGATGGAGGAAAAAGAAAAATATTTTTGACGCTGTAAAATAAAATCATAGAACCACATATGCAAACCACTCAGCATACCTTTGCGTTTAATTGCAACTTATCAATAAACCAGAAGAAGAATGAACGCATATTTAACACGTCAACAGACAGAACAAATATATCATGGTGATATTGTAGATATTTACAGCAAAGATAAACGTACTGAACTTAGGTGCCGACATAATAATATATACTATATAACTACAATTTGCATACAAGGATATGAATCAATACATGCAATCATACGTCAACTTAACACACTTCATTTACACACACGCAAAAACACATACACAGCCATACATACATACATACATACATATATATATATATATATATATATATATATATATATATATATATATATATATATATATATATAGAGAGAGAGAGAGAGAGAGAGAGAGAGAGAGAGAGAGAGAGAGAGAGAGAGAGAGCGTCTCCCCAAACACGCCAGACAGATGAAAGCACTTAAAGCCCTTTATTATGCATGTGGCCATGTGAGAGGAACCCTTCAGACTTGTTTGAATGCATCTTGAAATTTATGATGGAGGAAAAAGAAAAATATTTTTGACGCTGTAAAATAAAATCATAGAACCACATATGCAAACCACTCAGCATACCTTGCGTTTAATTGCAACTTATCAATAAACCAGAAGAAGAATGAACGCATATTTAACACGTCAACAGACAAAACAAATATATCATGGTGATATTGTAGATATTTACAGCAAAGATAAACGTACTGAACTTAGGTGCCGACATAATAATATATACTATATAACTACAATTTGCATACAAGGATATGAATCAATACATGCAATCATACGTCAACTTAACACACTTCATTTACACACACGCAAAAACACATACACAGCCATACATACATACATACATACATACATATATATATATATATATATATATATATATATATAGTGTATATATATATAATATATATATATATATATATATATATATATATATATATATATATATACAATATATATATATATATATATATATATATATATATATATATATATATATATATATATATATATATATATATATATATATATATTCTCCAGGATCTGAGCAATTCCGTTGGGATACGGCTGCCATATTCAAGCCTTCTCCCAGCCCAGCTACCAGCAAGGACTGACTAGCAACCGGTTAAAGAACACAGTTTTTAACTTGTTTCGTTCAAACTCTAAAAGGAACTCACAGATCAAAAGACAACAACATTAAGAACATTAACAATTTATATCGATTTTTACATATCAACAGTTTTACGTTTTATCTAGGAACTGCTCGTCACATCTATCTCAGGCATTTTTTTATTTCAACGCTAAACGATGCACTTCGAATATCACTTTACCATTTCAGTCTTCCCGACAAGCTTCATCCCTCCCTGAATCCAATAATTTCACCGGAAGAGAAACAAACGGCCTTCGCGAGGGCACGAATTCCGTTCGGGTGGAAGCAAAGCCGCTATTGGAAATGCAAGAGAAACAAAAGCCTACTTGCATTTAGAATGGAACAACAACAACAACAACTGCAGTAAACGTGTGCACACTGGAACTGTGGATTCTCACTTATTTTCACAACAACGATGCAGTAATTTTGCAGCTTTTCATCATTAGCGGTTACTTATGCTTTCTACTATAAATAACTGAAGGTGTGCAAATGGTTGTCAGATTTTAAGTTTTACGAATGCCTCCTGTATGTGGTTGTTTACCGTGATGGTTGCGCAGTGGTTTTTACAACAACTATACAGCAATTTTGTAATTTTTCATCTTTATCAGCTGCATGATCTTTCCCTGCATGAAGAATGTCTTAAGGTGTGCGAATGGATTTTAGGATTTTAATCTCTGCGAATGCCTCTTGTATGTTTTGTTCACCGTGACGGTTACTCAGTGAGGTGGTTTTGGATATCTATGGTACCAGACTCACGTCACTTACACATGACATCAGTGTAATCCTTAGACGCTGGGTTACTGGAGGTCACTCAGTCCCGTCACATAAAACTATATAAAAATTACTGGAGGAGATTCAGGCCCCTGTTATAAAGCTATATAAAAATTACTGGAGGTTAAGGTTAATTTAAAAGTTACTGGAGGTGATTTAGACCCGTCTCATAAATGATATAAAAAACTATTAGAGGTGACTGAGACCCTTCTCATAAAAACATATAAAAATTTGCCATAGGCGAATTTAGACCCGTCTCATAAAACTATATAAAAACAATTAGTGATGGTAATTGAAACCCGTCCCATAAAAATATATGAAAAATTTCTGGAGGTGATTCAGACCATTCTTATAAAAAAATATTATTGAATACTGGAGGTGATTAAGACCATTCTCATCAAACTAGATAAAGAATTCCTGGAGGTGATTGTAACCCTTCTCTTAAAACTACATAAAAAATATTATTGGAGGTGATTGAGACCCAACTCATAAAAATATATAAAAATCACCGGAAATAATTTGGACCCTTCTCATAAAACTATATGGAAAATGACTGAATGTGACAGAAACCGTTCTTGTAGAACTACATAAAATGACTGGAGGTAACTGACACCCATCTCATAAAACGATTCAAAAAATATTGGGAATAAGAAATTGAAACCATAGATCTTTCACACTGCCCATCGCATTTGGAATTCTATAAAAATGTAGACCATAAAAAAGAAAGTAATCATCACTGAATCATATTATCATGTTACTTGGTTCACGGAGTCCAATGATCCACACCCGATCACTATAACAGGCTTTAACACCTTGCCACACATGATCCCAGATTAAACTGAAACCAAATGCACAAAGTCGGGTTCCCACTTTATCACGAAATCTTAGGTTGCCCATAATGTAGGAGGG
>NC_089746.1:38569011-38594011 GCF_040412425.1 Macrobrachium rosenbergii
CATTTTACATTATTTCATAAATAAATATCTTGATGGAATCTGTCAAAGACAGTCATTTTTTTATCTGCTCTTTTTTAGAATGTGCTGTGTTAATTAACAAAAATGCCATGTTAATGTACCAACCTGAATAATTTATATGTTGCTTGTAGTACAATACTGTGTACATAATATACTACATCAACTCAAAGACTGCTTCCTAATGGCTAGAACAAATGTTTGAACTAAATTACAATGGTATAACCCGGCAGGAATTTGATATACGAGGTTACTAAATGGACGTGCGATGGACTACTCATATTTTGATGTGATTAAAGCCTACTCGGATCCAACGGATTACGATATGAACATTTGCAATAATGAAACAAGAAAGGCATTGAACATCATATCGCTGGTAAACGAATCATATTACACGGAGAGGGAAAACAAAGGGGTAATCCTTTTCAACTAAAAAGAAGTCATGAATTTCAACAAAAAGAGGTATTCCATGTCAAGAGAAAGAGGTCATCCACTTCCGTGTTCCACGAACACATTTCACAGCAAAACAACCCCGACAGAGTACCCTCGGTCATAATCGAAAAATAGATTAAGTGCTAACCATTCTCCCCTTGCAAAACAGCTTTCCATTACCCACGTTACTGTTCATGTGCTCGATAAACTATCTCGCATGCACTCTCGGCCTTCCTAGATTAGGTTCCTCCATTCCAGCAACTTTTCCTGCCCAAAACAATAAATACTCTCTCTCTCTCTCTCTCTCTCTCTCTCTCTCTCTCTCTCTCTCTCTCTCTCTCTCTCTCTCTCCTTAGAATTATAGGCACCGTCCAACAACTGTCGTCGTCAGTTTTCCACACCTGAACGAAGCTTACCAAGACAATCTGGTCGATTAGTACGAACTTTTTTTTATATATACCAGTGTAAACTCTTTCCACTGGGTGATTGCATCTGGAATAACATCGCTCTCTCTCTCTCTCTCTCTCTCTCTCTCTCTCTCTAACCATGTGTCTCCGATGAATTTTCCGTGCAACGACGTCAAATAGATTTAAATAAGTATATTTTTGCAATGTATGTGGTTCACGCCCTCTTAATAAATGTTAATATAAATGTGTATTTATCTGAGACAAAGAGAGAAAGAAATTAGTTTTCATATCAAACTAAAAATCTTGAAAGAAAGGACATTGTCTTACGAATATTTTTGAAACCATGCATCTGTTTTCAAAATTGAAGTATAGTAGATATTTATAAATCAATAACTTTAATAATCAGTGAGACAGAGAACCTAATTGAAGAATAATCCCTGAATGAAATTAGCAGCCTTTGTAATTTTCATGGTAAACTTTTATAACTGAATTTCGGAGACCAAAGGGAAAAGAAAGATTTAGAGGCGTACAAATATAAAAAAGATGATAAGGCATAGTTTATATCCATTCAAATGTTACGATAAATTCTTACGTTATGATTTAAAATATAATTCCATTATCTTACTCCCATATAGGCAAGCGTATAGTCCGCAATCTCTCTTTATCTATCTCTCTTTCTGTCTCTCTATGTCTCTCACTCTCTCCCGCTCTTATCCTGCGGTGTTATATATTAGCAAACGCTTCTGCAAATTCACCTTAATTTATTGAATACCGACAAGAGGTCCAAAGTCAAAGGAGCGTAACCCACTGGTTCTCGACGAAAAGTTACCACCTCTATTGCCGGGAGCCATAGTGACCAGTTTGCCCTTCTATAGTAATATCTTGATAATTCTACTTAATCTTTGGAAAGAAAGTAAAGCGCCGTAACTTGGCTTGGTTTTTTCTACTATATCCTGGGTGCCCTACAGGCCTTAATGGTCATCTTCCTCTATCGTCATAAGGTTGAATATCGGCAACAGTCGAAGGGTGAAAAAGTATGGTACTACACCACACGCCTTATTTAAATGAGTTTCCAACTTCTAAATAGAAGTTGTATATCCTGTCTCTGATAAGTTTTTACTTCAGAAGTTGAATGTGGAGAAAGCTTCAATTCATGTCGGAAAATCTGTAAAAGATAAAAAAAAAAAAATTCATTTCTCTAACCACTATTTTGTGAAATCACTTGGATTACTACAGTTTGATGAAATCTTTATCTGCAACAGACTAGCCGCAAGCTAAAAACAGAAAGAGATAAATTTAAATATTTTAGCTTTTCGTACAAATATTCTCATATTTCACATAATTCTATTGAAAATTCTTTATATGACGCTGACAAAATAATGAACTTTATTTTTCTTTCCTATTTTTGCAGTAATTCGTAGATGAAGATAAAAGCTGTAATAAAACGCCATTTAACGTTTTAATTTTCCTAATATATAATAGGAAAATCAATATAGAAAACAAATATTTGTAAGGTGCAAAAATAAAAGGATCCAAAGTATCGAGACACATGTGACGTAGAAACCAAACAAATTATTCTATAAATATAGGTTAGACCATCTTCCTTTTACATTTTCAATTTGCATTCTCATTTTTATGCAAACTTTTTCCCTGTGAGTCGAGGTTTGTCATATTTACAGTCATGATGCCCAAAAACATCCATTTGCTTCTTCATGTTTCTTTCTTCCAAGCATATGCAAGTTACTCGAATATTTCCCCTTGTTCCCTCTTCTATTGCAATTTTTCCTTGATTTGATAGCAGCAGCAGCAGCATCCTGCAACTAGCGACGCGAATGCAATATATTCATGGAAAGTGACCAACAGCCTTTGAACCCTTTTCGTTTGTAAAGATTCAATTAAATTTCAGAGAAATCCTGGCTTTAATACAGATTGGTTTCTTTATCTGATCCTAAATGTTAAGGAACATGTTCCGCTTCCCAGATCAAAGCGGTTATACATCCCTACCACCTTTCCATTTTCTTTGACTGTGAAGTATATTTATGAATGGTGGATAACAGCTTGCGTTCTGGGTGACACAAATGTTTTACCTCTTTGTCTTCTGGAGACTCGTGTTAATCTGGTGTGAAACAGAAAATCTGAGCTGTTAATTAAAAAATAATAACAATTTATCATTAACAACTATTTGTAGTTTTTTCGCCATAAGGTTCCTAGGGATCACTTCTCATGGGTTTATGAGAGAATTTAGACCTTTTTACTAAGCTGGGAAAAAGGATAAGCAAGGGTAGATTTTAATGATATAAAAGATTCCCCGATCCACATTCGTATTAACTATGCAATTCTTTGCTGTTTAGATACTTCTTTGTGATTATTTTCAAATAATTCCTGACTGTTAACATTAATTAAAAGAATATTAAATGATTTTTTTAAATTAAAGTTTTTTGCATTTATGGTTACAAATTAGAAGCGAAAAAAGGCATTATTTTTTTTACTCTTAAGAAGACCTTAAATGCTCAACGTCTACTGTATACGGAGTCATGATATTTCAAGTTTAAAACAATTTAAGTAAGTTTATATGAATTTGTGGAATTTGTATTACATTCCTTTTTATTTACACTGATAATCATTTGGGGTTTTCAGCTAAATCAGAATAGTCTATTTTCTGTTAATTTCGATCTTTAACAATTTATCGTATAAATATGAAGTTTCTCAAAAGGAACTGTCTATTTTGTTGTCTAAACCCCTACTAGTCTTATCATTTCTTTATCTGAGACACTTGAAGCATAAAGCTATCGTCTTTCTATCGCCATCCCGCACTTATGGACATGGTACCGAGAAATTAAGCAAATACCAGATACAATTAAATATAAAAATGAAAATATGAGATATGTTGGACAGTCAAAAGCTCAAGAACATAAGATTCCTTATTGAAAATCTGCATTGTATAAAAAAACAACTTACGTCCCATGTTCCTTTTATTTAATAAATCACTGAGAGAGAGAGAGAGAGAGAGAGAGAGAGAGAGAGAGAGAGAGAGAGAGAGAGAGAGAGAGAGAATATTCATAAAATGCATTCTTTATTTCTGAGCAGAATGTAAAAGAGTCTTTGAGGTTTGGGGGGAAAATGTCGAGAGGATTCTGGGAATATGCAGAAATTTAATCTCTCGTGGGTATCTCAATCGCAATTCAAATTCATGAAGTAAAAGAACCGATAAAAGAAAATCAAACGGAAATGAAGAAAGAAGATGGGACTTTCTGCTTCAGTTCTTTTCTTTTATTTCTACTTGATTTCTTTGATTTATATTTGTTGTCTGTGATGTTCAAAATATGAAGAGTCAGAATGAAGTTGGTATTACGGATACACATAAAGGAAACAAGTGTACTTGAATGTTATTGTAGTGGAAGGATTCACTAATTATGCGCTACTATTCAAATTGACTAGTATTTTAGGCTTCAGGGGTTGATAGTTATTCTAAATCTCTCTCTCTCTCTCTCTCTCTCTCTCTCTCTCTCTCTCTCTCTCTCTCTCTCTCTCTCTCTCTCTCTCTCTCATCTTCATCCATCCCTGACACCCGAATACCAGAAACATTCTCTCATCACTATCACACTCATGTGCAGCTTCTGTCATTTTAGCAAAATCTTAGCTTCATATAATCTTTTCAATAGTCTACATCATTATTCACTGCCATTCAGGCATCTAGTAACAAAATGTTTATGCAAGGGAATCTGTGAACTTTAGATTTTTGCCTTATATTTTACTCTCCAACAAACTGACTTCTCAGAATCACATCGTATTTCTTTCTTGAACCATAGTTTTATGGCAGTTTGAAAGGGAGTCCCTGACACCACATGTGAATGATATTTTTTATATTTTCATGTAGAAACATGGATAAGATATCACCTCAGTTTTTATTATTCTTATTTTACAGTCCAAAAAACGTACTTCATCAGAACTTCCACAGACAGGTGTGAACCATATATATATATATATATATATATATATATATATATATATATATATATATATATATATATATATATATATATATATATATATATATATATATATATATATATATATATATATATATATATATATATATATATATATATAGGTATATATATACAGTATATATATATAGGTATATATATATAATATATATATATATATATATATATATATATATATATATATATATATATATATATATATACACACATATATATATATATATATATATATATATATATATATATATATATATATATATATATATATATATAAATACGTGTGAGAAATACGTGTGCATGCAATTGTGTCTTTCAACAGCATTAGAAGTCGAAGTGTAATTTTCTCCTTATATCTGCCTTTATTCTGATACTGTTTACTAATTTTGACAAAATAATTTAATCTCCAAATAGATACATTGAATTTTTGTGGAATAACGGCATGGTTTCATAACCAGAAGAGACAAATGTTATTTTGGACAAACAACCTAAGCAAGTTTCTGTCACAGGAAAGAAATCTCTAACAATGTCATCAATAGCAGAGGTAGCTTGTAAAATAGTAGAATTCACCAACATGGTGGGGTATAACGTGAAAAAAAACAATTCGCGACACTGGAAAACCACTGTGGGATCAAAGAAGCATTATGTTACCACAGCAGTAATCAACATATAGCTTTAAAAAAAAAAAAAAGTAAAGCACTCAAGGACTAAAATCAACCGAAGAAGAAATATTTACATAAAATAATAGCAGATAATTACTTCGGAAATGAGAACTTCTTGTCATATTGACAAAAGTTAGTTCCTTTGGTTGGACTCATCGTTAAGACTTTCATAAGAGGAGGGAGGGGGGATAAATGAAAAAAGATGAGGAAACAAGAGAAAAACAGTAGGTTCTCATCAACCCTTCAAATACTGGCCTTTACGCAAGAACTAGTGTTACATAAGCAACACATAATAAAAGATGTTTACTCCCTTGAAATACGGCGTTAGGGTTATAGTGCCCAAACATAAAGCATTTCTTTAATGGAGGTCTTAATCTTCTCTGGAAAATTTACTTCAAATATTATTAAAGTTCATACGGAGGATAATTAAACGGCTTTTTATTTGTATCACAAGCTTGATGAAAATATTAAAAAAGAATTTGGAATTACTTTTTAATAATTATAAACATTAAGGAAAAACTGATGCATAGTATGTCTGAGTCTCTCATTAATAGGAAACAACAAAATATGCTGTTTTAGTTATACTAATATAGGATATACTAATATATATAATATATATCTATATCTATATCTATATATATATATATATATATATATATATATATATATATATATATATATATATTATATATTAGCATATCATGATAAACGAAACCATTTCAAAACATGGTACCCGAAACCACATTTAGCTGAAAGAGTATTCTGGAAAGTCGACGTAACGAAAATAATTTACAATTTTCAAGAAATAGCCTGTAAACAAAGATTGTAACACAGCCTACAAGGTGTAGCTCCCCTAACCTTTGGTGAATAAAGTGAACACCTTAAGTCTACAGTACACCAGTTCAAAGGATGTGAAATAACTGACGAACTTCTTATGATAAGCAGTGTTGTTACATCAAGCCCTTGTGGCTGAATAGCCATGTTTGTTTATTCCATGGAATGGTTTTGCTTTTTCCTAAAGGTCTGTTCACACTAGGAAACATTGTTTGGAAACAAAGTTTGCAAACAGTTTGCAAACACTTTTTATCTTATATTTGTTTCCCATCCAGAATGTAAAACATTTAGTGTTTCTGAATGTATATGTATATATACACATGTATAAGTACATACATATATATATATATATATATATATATATATATATATATATATATATATATATATATATATATATATATATATGTGTGTGTGTGTGTGTGTATGTATGTGTATATATAATTACATATATACACTTAAACATTCATACTTATACATATGTATATGTACATATACATACGCGTCAGCATGACGCGCTCCTTTTTCTAAAAACTTCCTCACCCATCTCTTCTTAAATTTTAAGAATGCCACACAACACCGTATACTTTTTCCCTATTAGCTAACTACAGTTTTTTTTTTTTTTTTTTTTACATTTTTCCCTTCAAAAGTTTCATTCGTCTTCCAACCATTTCTTAGAGCATCTGAAAGGATTTTGGGAGGACATATTCATGTATGGAATTCGTCACTTGAGATCTTCGAGGAATTAAATGTATTTTTAAGAAAACAGGCCTATCGCCAAGGTCTTAACAACCCATTAGCCAAGATAATGACTGAGAATTTAGTGATTCTCTTTACAAATATTTCTAAAAGATTTTCATTTGTTTGATGTACAAATTTGAGAATCGAAAGCGCTATATATTTATTATTTACTAGAAATATGAAATCATGCAGATCAAGAAATATAAAAACTAAGCGTATTAATTTACAGAAATTTGGTAAGAGTAAAAATTTACAAAATGCTGGAACCTTTTCTCAAAGTATTTAATGATGTCAAGCATGAACCACAAGATCAAAGGATGAAACATATTTTGCGCGATTGCAACAGATCATATTTGCAGTGTGGCTGCGATTCGTAGAATTTTAATCATAAGGTTAAAGTAAATAAAAAAAATTCCATTCATGTTACTAATGCAGAAATAAATAATGAAAACGCCACTGGAAAGAGAGGATATATATATATATATATATATATATATATATATATATATATATATATATATATATATATATATATATATATATTGGACGTTATGTATTTTCTAAAATTACTATTTACTTAACAGCTTGTCTGTGGTGATACCCTACAAGGGGAAAATAAATCCCTTGTTATTTTGTTAACTGAATTTCATGTTATGTCGACATATGAAATCCGCCATGGCTCAGAAATTTTGTCAGAAATTAAAACAGCAAACGACAAATTAAAACAGAACTCTAAACAGAAACGTATTGCAAAATAACATTATATTTCAGTATCATCCAGATTTCGTAAAAGTTCATTCCGCAATACTCTGCAGCGCAAGAAGTATGAAGCAACACCCGCCACCGACCGAGAACACATGGAACATAATTGCCATCGTTAGGGTGTTCAATCAACTCGAGTCAGCATTAAACTAGAAACTCATATTCTAGAAACAACAAGATCAAAATGCAATCTCTCCAAATATACGCACTGAATAAGTATGAATCAGCATTAATGCGAAAACTGATAACACGTCCTTTAGAAACAATAAAAACGAAATGCAAAGTTTTCAGATGAGCACTAATCATGCATCAATCAAAGAAAATTGTAAGGTCTAATGATCTATGCATACATGTAAGTATCCAATCATCGAGCTTGAAGGGTAATTCATGTTATTTTTCGCTTTAAGATACGTCTCTCAGTGCGTAGTTCTTACCTTTCTAGAGAGATTAATTCGACTTTCACCGACGTGATTAGAAACTGTACCGGAATTATTTTCGGGTTTCAGGCTTTACCAGTGTGCCATCAAGAAAGACAAAAATCTTGTACGGGGTCAACATAAACCGTCTTCCCGAAAATCAGAATACTGGATTTCCTCGGGACAGAATTGATCCACAGTAAAACAAAGTCATCATAAGCTATGAGGCTGAATTTCCATAAGTGAACATTCAGCACCTGCGTAAATTACATTCATTTCTGTTACTTCTAAATTCTTGCAATATAATGGACTGAAATATCTGATCTGGGAATGTACTTATGATAATGAATGCGTACCATATTTGACGGCGTGTAAGACGCACCCCTAATTTACAAGGATATTTTGTAAAATATCCTTGGTAAATTTCATTTGGTTTCCTTTATAGGCGAGTGTAAATTTACATATGATTTCATACTTTATTCCATTAACACAATTTTCTGTAAAAATTACGCTTGTTTTTCAATGCTCTATTGTTAGCAACAATTTTTGTACCTACACAGTAAGCTCGCCGTAAGCTAGGCCTGGCGCTCGGTCTCCCATCCCTAATACGGTCGCATTGGACGCAGGGCAGTTTTATGGTACATTTAAATTTTAAAAAAATTACGTCTAATATGCCGGCAAATGTGGTAATTAATTTTTAGTATCAGTGATCTGAACAGTGGAAGTGATTTTAAATCGGCATTATGGTCGTTATCTCATTAAAACATGGATCCTTTAACTAAAGAGGCCCATGCAAAAACTGGTCTTGGAACTAAAAAAATATAATTTTATTAGATTAATAATTTTCAAAATTCTCCCCTCGGGGAAGAACTTTCTTGCGCCTGTTTCTTGAAAATCCTGAATATGCATTGTTGACATTTAAGACTCGGATTGTTACACTCTCTGGAGCCATCAGC
This sequence comes from Macrobrachium rosenbergii, assembly GCF_040412425.1. Classification (NCBI taxonomy): domain Eukaryota; kingdom Metazoa; phylum Arthropoda; class Malacostraca; order Decapoda; family Palaemonidae; genus Macrobrachium; species Macrobrachium rosenbergii. Next base: position 38,578,241 of record NC_089746.1, read on the forward strand.
ACTAAAGGCGAAACGCTTTTTGTTGAGAGGCAACAGACACAAAAACACAAACACACACATATTATGTGCGTGTTTGTGATTTCATTAAGTTTAGCTGCGCCTATTGAATTATCATCTATGTTCTAGCATGTGGTGCTAACCCCAAATCCTGTCCTACAGATGTTTACGGAAAGTGTGTTCCAAAACAGTGTTATATTATTTGGTAGACCTTACATCAAAGTGCTGACAAGACATTCAACGTTACAAACAGGGGTGACATATTGATTAAGTACCATAAGGTTACCACCCAACATTTCTTTCCGCTATCTTTGACTATTGCCGAATTAGTTATGTCCTTTACAAGAACCTCTCTTATTGCCTAAGAACGAAAATGTCTGGTCATTTTCGAAATTTGTTTATTTCCGTAAAATTTGATTAGTTTTACAAATATCACCTACTTCCTAGTCATTGCTTTGTTTATTTGACAAAGCCTCTATTCCCTGCCATTTTTTTTTTCTTTTATTAAAGTACTCTCACGTAGTTAAATTTCCCTTTTTCTTATTCCGCTATGCCCATTTCGACCAGTCAGTAAGCGCTGCTCTACTCATGTCATAATCTGATTTTCGTCTAGTCCCACTTTCTACTCTGTTCTAGCAAATTTAATGTGATGTCATACTATCTTCGAACTAAAGTATACGGTTGTTTCTTAGTTCATTTCACCTCTTTCGGCAGTTTATTGTTAATGTTTGGTAGTTATTTTACTTAAATGATCATTGTGCCACTTCATCATTTTATAATTATTTTTCTCTCATCATATGACTCGTAGGAAATCTGGATTCTGCAGATAATTTGAGAGAGAGAGAGAGAGAGAGAGAGAGAGAGAGAGAGAGAGAGAGAGAGAGAGAGTACTTTATGAGTTGGTCATGAACGGTTTCAAGCCTATCTTTTCGATGCTGAACGTATTTTACAGAAATAACGAACATGCACGTCTAGTGTTTACTTCTCTTTTCACTCTTTCTATTTTCTTACTTGCTGAGACCCACACGGACAGGCTAAAGCTAGGTACTTAATTCCCTGCTTAAGTAAACAGAGACCTACTTGATCCTAGGCAATTAGACCGTATCGGCCAACGTCGTCGGCCAACGTCGTCGGTTTCAAGAGTTAAACATTGTTCCCGCAGATCGTCTGCAACGAGCACAGCCACTTTACTAAGAGTCAGAGAGAGAGAGAGAGAGAGAGAGAGAGAGAGAGAGAGAGAGAGAGAGACTATAAAGGGTTGGACCTTTATGACAGGGGTTTTACGAACATTCTAAAAGCCGATTACGATTTCGGACAAAAGAAATGGTCATATCAATCAGGGAATATCATTTTGGTTTCTCTTAACGTATATGAAAAATAGTACTAGACAGTCCATGCATCTAATGGGTAGGCAGGTAACTTATAAAATTTCCTCCTTCATTTTCATAATATAAAATTTCCTCCTTCATTTTCAGTTTTTTTATTTGATATTCATGATTATGAGCACAATGAATGCCAGTGGAATACAGAGTGGAGTCGATCTTTCGCGATAAGAAGACTATAGACTTTTTGCCGTTGAACGGCAATGTGGAATTCCATATTTTGTCCCAAAAATAAAGAAGAAAAAACTTAAAGCTTGTGCCTTTAGTTTTTTCTATAAAAACCAAACCTCTCTCTCTCTCCCTCTCTGATTAAAAAACCAACTACATTTTCTAAAGTAATGACATAAAAAAGATATATCTCTCTCTCTCTCTCATCAACCTGCATCCATCCCTAAAATCCTAATCCCTAAAGAATTCTATCACCTCTTACATACTAACCTATAAGAAAGTTTCCGTTATCTTTAGCGTTTCCTTATTTTAGACACCAGCATATCATCATGAATAGGACTAAGTCACCATATGATAGCCAGTTTCAGTAGAAATATATACTCAACTTTCGAGAGAATTCGGCATGAGAATATTTGCTTACAATTTTCACGAGGTAACTTACAATAATGACTTAAAACAAACTGCCTGGTGTAATTCTCCATCATCTTTGATGGGCAAAGCAAGATAATTTTTGCATTATCAAACTATGGTGATTTAATGGTAATTTCTATTATATATTAGTAAAAAATATTGCCGATACAGTTACTAAAATGCTGTTATTTTCTCTGTAGCTCTTCACGACAAAAGTAACTAAGTGTTTCGTGAGAAATGATCATTTTCAAAATGTTCCGAATAAAAATGACACTGTAAGACTGCCAGACACCAAAATGTTCTCTTCTCCAACTCTCTGCTAATGCCCTTAATGCTGTTCATAATGCTCCTTTCTAAGGCTTCAGCCATCCCTCAGCCATCTCTTTGAACATCTGAAAGGATTCTGGAAGGACGGATTAGAAACCTGCCGTCGCGTCACATTCGAGTGTGGAATTCGTCTCTTTAGATCTTTGAGAAATCAAAATTAGTTTTTTTTTTTTTCAAAATTTCTAGGACTTTCGTCTAGGTCTAATCAGTCCACTAGCCGAGATGGTGACTGTGGATTTATTTGTTTTCTCTTCAAGTATGCTTCCAGCTTTTCGTCTAACTGCAGTAGATATTTGACAAGGACAGAAATTCACGCAAAGCTTATCAAACGTATAAAATTCTTGGTAGGAGTAAAAATATCTAGAATGCTCAAGTAATTCCTCCAATTACGTAACAGAGTAATGCACCGATCTAGGAGATCAAAGGCTGGAAAAAATTTAACGAGTTAGCAACAGATTATAATTGCGGTGTGGGCGTGATTTGCAGTCTTAAACACGTGGTTAAAATAAATCATAAGCGAACTCCGGTCATGTTGCAATATAAAATATAATGCGTAACACATTGCGAAATGTTAGAAATAATGTGAACAAATGTGGAAAACAGAGGAATCGATATACGTAGATGTTATGTTTTATTTTTATCTTAAATTCCTATTTACTCAATAGTTAAGTATAGCCGATGCCCCAATATATGAAAATCAATCCACTGTCTCCAGTCACCCAATTTCATGTACGTCGCCCACATACACCAGTCCATCAAGTCTTCAATGCTTAGCCAGAAATTAAAAGAGCAAACGAAAAGGGAAAACGGCGCAAAACGAAAAAACAGGAGGAAAATAATATTGTATTCAAATTTCATCCAAACTTCATTAAAGTTAATATCGCAATGCCCTAGCAGAGCAATAACTGTGACGGCCGTGCAACCATCAGAGAAACAACAGGCATGACGCAACATCTGCCAGAGAACGAGAACGGATGGAACATGAATGTCAACGCCATTGCATTTGATCAACTCGAGCCACCATTAATATTCGAGGATATGCATATGAAAATATTAATTCAGAGGTCAGGCTTTAAGTTTCAGGCCATGCTTCTTTTTGCCTACAGATATGTCTTACAGTGCCTTATCCCCAAGTTCAAAAAAAGGAACGTTAAAAAAGGAACGTTTAAGACTTCATTTGATTGGAAACTACCGAAATATTCAATGTCGGGTTTATTGTTTTACCAATGTGCCGTAAGAACGACAAAAGCCCATTACTGACGCCACCGTAGGACAGAATTAATCGACCCACAGAGCAACCACTTAATAGGAAAAGACTTTTTCTGAGTTCCTTTACCGAAACGATCTACTTTGAACCTAAGATCGATTTTAATTAATTTCCACAGTTCAGATCAGAGTGTAAAGAATTGTTACATATTACGTATACCGGAAGAAGCGAGAAATGAAGAAATGAATGAGGATGATTGTCCATTTTTTAGGTGTGCCGAAACTCTACTGTGTGTATTTGAGCTCAAAGTTAATAGGAAACTTTGAGCTCAAATACACACAGTAGAGTTTCGACACCCTAAAAAAATGGACAATCATCCTCATTCATTTCTTCATTTCTCGCTTCTTCCGGTATACGTAATATGTAACAATTCTTTACACTCTCTGATATGAACTGTGGAAATTAATTAAAATCGATCTTAGGTTCAAAGTAGATCATTTCGATAAAGGAACTCAGAAAAAGTCTTTTAGTGAGCAGATTCATTTCTACTAATACCACTCACTTGATAAACATTGCCAGGTTTATTTGACAGGGCCTTCATTCACCTGACCCATTTACTCTTTATTTAGCTCTAGCACACAGTCTCATTTCCTGTGAGCGTTTTTCAATGCTGATTTTATTTTATCCATTCTCTACTGTTCTCTGTGCTCTAGTCCTTTCTAGGTTAATCTTATTTTCGTTCCTGGTTCCACTCGTTGTTTTTCTCTCTCAGTTTATATGCCATGCCATGGGTGGAATTTCATTCATGTTACTCTTTTTTATGGTATTTGTTGCTGACTATAAACATCATATTTAACAATATTTTCACTTGAATGCTCAGGGTGTTAAATTTCTTGTTCTGAACCTTTCCCCTCATCATATGACTCGTGTGAGAATTTCGTTCTATAGAAAATAAGAGAGAGAGAGAGAGAGAGAGAGAGAGAGAGAGAGAGAGAGAGAGAGAGAGAGAGAGAGAGAGAGTAAAGATTCAGAACTTTATAACATTGCTTTTAAGGACATTCACAAAGCCGATGCATGAGCTCAGACAAAAGGAATCTTATCAATCAGAGAATTGAATGATGGCTTCTCTTTCATTATTGCCTGAAAAATAGGGAAACAGCCGGTGCATTTAATGGGTAGCCAGGTATATTATAAAACTTCCTTCATAGTTTCCATGGTTCTGGAGTTTTGATATTGATGATTAGGAGCATACTGAAGGCGCGTGGGGTACACAATGGAGTTGAGAATCCGGGAAAAGAAGATAAAAAGAAAAGAAAGAATCATCTGAAAGCTTGTTTCTTTTGTATAAAAATCAAAATCTATCTCTCTCGGTATTGAAAAGCCGGGAACTACAATTTCTAAACTCATGGACATCTCTCTCTCTTTCTGTTGATATTGAAAGAACAGAGTCTTTAACTTTTATTGACATGCAAAGGGGCTTTTCATTGTCTGAATCTCTCTCCAAGAACGAACTTCCTTTTTATTACATCTTTTATATTTACTATTCATCAGCTACCCCTTTTTTAATACACTGCACTACCATATTCGTTAATATACATTTTTTTGTAAAACATAAGATAAAAGGAGGAAAAATCTATTTAGTTAGCAAACTTTGTTGGAAAATACATAATCGTTAATTACACGAAGTTTTAATGCCACATTGAAACAGAAGCCATTAAATCCACCCTTAGCTTCTCATTTGCCAACAAGTTGTGGAATTGATTTCTTCTGAAATATTATCGAAAATGAAAATAGGAAATTAAATGTATTTCTCATCTACTCGGAGCCTCGAACTTGCGTCGCTGAGTTCAATGTGCCCAGCACTTAGGTAATTAGGTCTTCATCACAGCTTGATTGCCGAAGTACTGCACGTGGCGTATATCTCTCCCCGATATGAATTAGAAATTCGGCTTGGGAAATGGGAAATTCTCCCTTTTCTTTCTCAATTCAATTTCCTACGAGGTTTCATTAGATATCAAACACAAAAATATAATGCAATGAAGGAGTTAAGTTAAGCCTCTGAATTCCCATATATGAGATTAATGTGATCAGTAAATTTCATTTGTTTGAAATGTATTTTGATGGGTCAAGCGTGTCTGAGTAGCTGAATAAGCGCCTACACATGGATTATCCACGAAATATATAAAATTCATTCCTTCCAATCCGATTATTTTGCAATAGTTTCTACCTGGTATGAAAACGCCGTTCAGTTCTTCACTTTTTATCTGACTTCCATTGATAAATTTCCTTCCTTGACGACGAGGGAGTTTTACTCTTGTCTCCTTCCTGTTCTAATTACCTGCAAACTTCACTTTAATGCTGAGCATTTCTTGTATTTCAACAGGCCAAAGACAAAAATTCCGGTCTTAATTACACTGTCTCTAGTTACCATGATGTAATACTTAATTAGTGTTCTTTTTACGTACAGAGAGAGACTGCGAATTAATCAGCTCTGAGAGAGAGAGAGAGAGAGAGAGAGAGAGAGAGAGAGAGAGAGAATCAATAACGTTCAGAAAACTAAGAAAATTTTAATTTATATGCTCATCGGTTTGTGCACATTAAGCACTGGCCCTTAGACAATTGTAACACGCAAATGATGATAAGGTGTTTAAAACAATAAGAGGCTTGGTACAGCCCTTTTCAGGAGATTACAGTCTTTTCGCGTGAGTGAATTGTGGGATAGTCTGCAAAAATAGAAAAAACAAGTAAAAAATGCGCCGATGTTTCTTCGGCGCAATCGAGTTTTCTGAACAGCGTATAATAAAGACCACCGAAAATAGATCTATCTTTTTCGTGGTCTCGGTATAATGCTGCATGAGACGCGGTCCATGATTCTTTAACCACGGCCCGGTGGTGGCCTATCCTATATCGTTGCCAGAAGCACGATCATGGCTAATTCTAACCTTAAATAGAATAAAAACGACTGAGGCTAGAGAGCTGCAGTTTAGTATGTTTTTTGACTGGTGGGTGGATGATCAACATACCAATTTGCAGCCCTCTAGCCTCAGTAGTTTTAAGATCTGAGGGCGGACAGAAAAATTGCGGAGAGAAAAACGTGCGGACAGAATAAACTGCAGACGGGCAGACAAAGTCGGCACAATACTTTTTTTTTTTTTTTTTACAGGAAACTAAAAAGGCGAAAGAAACTAATAAAGGTTAATACCCTTTTAACGTTTGCGTAATCGCTAAACATTCACGTTGCATAATTCGGTGGAAGCGGAATATTAAACGTCAGATGTGGCTGACTACTTTCGAGGCTTTCAGGAAAGAATAGTTTATTAATTTCGTAATGCTTATTTCAACAACAGAGACGTAACGAACAGATCTATAATTCAAGATGAGGCCTAAAAATGACACGGTGATGTTATACAGGATGAAATCATTTATGTACATCCTTCCTTTGTCTTTCGTTGAGCACACTGCTCTACTTTACTGATACTAGATTATCGTTGCAATTTCGATTTTTCTAGATAGTTAATGTAATTTTATTGTGATTTGTGATCTATAAGGAAAATGTTATTAACTTATTTCTGATTAATGTTGCTTCACATTAAATTTTATCAAGTTTTCGAATTTTGATCCTCTCTCTCTCTCTCTCTCTCTCTCTCTCTCTCTCTCTCTCTCTCTCTCTCTCTTTAGCCGAATGATCAGATACAAATTCAACAAACCAGTAAAACTGAGGTGTTGTTAATTAAAATTTTCCCTCAGCATAGGTATAAAAGGAAGTATACTTTATTAAGTAAGATATGATTAGTATAACAAATCATAAAGTAATTCTGAGTACACGATGCAATAATAAGACCATAAAAAAAAAAAAGGTGAAAGTGCAGTTTCAGGACCCACGTGTAAATTCTTGACAGAATAAAAAAAAAAACACATTGACATTCATGAATTTCACATCGTTATGGTCTTAACAGGAATAAAAGAGAACACGAAGAAATGGCACTTCTTCCTCTGCCTTGAAAGCCTAAGATACTTTCAATTTACTTCGTGGTTTTCCCTCCGGGAAATTTTCCCAGTTTTGTTCTAAGTTGTTGGGAGTCCTTATTAGCCGACTGACCTTTTTTTTTTTTTTAAGGCTGACCTTGTCCTTTTCTACTTTTTATATCAATTTCTTCATCGAATATGTTATCCATTGTCACCTCGAATGAATATGTTAATACTTTTCATGTAATACTTGTTTCTTACCCCATAATGTATTATATTTGTGCATTGTTGTGTTTATCTTCTTCATCACACCGTACCGTGTAGCAGATTTGTATTTATGATCACTAAAATATCTCAATAAAGTTTTGGAACAATTAATAAGAATCCACAAGCATTTATCATCAGACAAACATTTCTCAGCCTTTGATTTGATAATGACAGCAAATCAAATGAATTGTATATATTGATGGTATGAAGACTTAATATCTCGAAATATTTTATTACTCTCCAAAATGACGAAAGAAACATTTTAGAGTAAACAGAACTTTCTTTATCTATAAATATACACTGACAGATGAAAATTCGATTAGCAATGATACCTGTCTTGCATTCGTGAAGGGAAGAGGATAAGGAAAACAGAAATTCAACAAGAAAATTCCCCAAAATACCAAAACGGCAAATACTCATTAATGATTGTTCATCTCGAAACTGGTCTCTAGCTTGTCCTTATGCGCTGAATATTAAAATATAATGATGCAAGAGAAACAGCACTGACTTGAAATCAACAATTTGAAGCGGCTATGTAGCTCTTGTAATTTAGTAGATATCGTAAGTACAAAAATGTCAACAGGAAACCAGAACTTTCCTCTGATGTCAAGTTGAAGGTAAAATACAGATCTACTTCTTTATCTATGTAGAATTATATACTTCTAAGAATGGGAGCAACACATTTAGGAAATTATTATAAATTCACATAGGTTCTGTGAATTATTCCTTTCCCATAAAATTCTCCTTATCATCAACTACTAAGAATGAGAAGAAAAAGCAGAACTATTTCATCAAAGCTATTCCAGAACTCGTCGAAAAGAATGATTTTTAACCGACCCAAATCCTCTGGAGGTTCTCGAAAACAAAAGAAGTAAATAACAAAAAACTACGCACCAAAAGAAACACAAAAGGCAAATGGAAAAGAAAACAACAATAAAATCGGTCTGCAAATTCCAGCCCGACCTCTTTTAAAGTTCATGTCGCAATACTCAGGTGACGTAGCTTCTCTCAACGGCCCCGCCATCAAAAGAGCAGGTGTTGCACACCATCTCTCACTGGCGCTGACGAAGATGGTATTCTCATTATCAACCTGAGCGCGTCTGGAGAACTGAAGACAATCGCTGGAGCACGTATCTATATTCCCAAGAGGTATAAAATTTTGACGTTTTTCGATTCTCTCTCTCTCTCTCTCTCTCTCTCTCTCTCTCTCTCTCTCTCTCTCTCTCTCTATCCAACACATCTGTGGAGCACGTATCTATATTCCCATGAGGTATAAAATTTCGACATTTTTCGATTCTCTCTCTCTCTCTCTCTCTCTCTCTCTCTCTCTCTCTCTCTCTCTCTCTCTCTCTATCCAACACATCTGTGGAGCACGTATCTATATTCCCATGAGGTATAAGATTTTGACATTTTCCGATTCTCTCTCTCTCTCTCTCTCTCTCTCTCTCTCTCTCTCTCTCTCTCTCTATCCAACACATCTGTGGAGCACGTATCTATATTCCCATGAGGTATAAGATTTTGACATTTTCGATTCTCTCTCTCTCTCTCTCTCTCTCTCTCTCTCTCTCTCTCTCTCTCTCTCTCTCTCTATCCAACACATCTGTCACGTATCTATATTCCCTGAGGTATAAAATTTCGACATTTTTCGATTCTCCCTCTCTCTCTCTCTCTCTCTCTCTCTCTCTCTCTCTCTCTCTCTCCAACACATCTGTGGAGCACGTATCTATATTCCCATGAGGTATAAGATTTTGACATTTTCCGATTCTCTCTCTCTCTCTCTATCCAACACATCTGTGGAGCACGTATCTATATCCCCATGAGGTATAAAATTTTGACATTTTTGATTCTCTCTCTCTCTCTCTCTCTCTCTCTCTCTCTCTCTCTCTCTCTCTATCCAACACATCTGTGAAGCACGTATCTATATTCCCATGAAGTATAAGATTTGGACATTTTTCGATTGTCTCTCTCTCTCTCTCTCCCTGTGTGTGTGTGTGTGTGTGTGGTGTGTGTGTATGTGTATCCAACACATCTGTCTGTCTGTGCGTATATAAAGTCTCTTAAATCTCGGAAGAGAGACAACATAGATTCTAATTCGAACAAAAGTCTCAGGTTTTCAGAAAATATGAAACATTCATCTATGCAAGCAAAAGCCGTATCAACATTTCGGGAACTCGAGATTATTTTCCAAATACAGACAACCTCGGGTAGTTTTTAGGGATGAAATGCGCACTGCGGTATGTTCCTTCATGTGAAAAACACTGAACTACCTTCTTTATTTACTCACTTTCTCTCACAATATAAATATCTACAAAAATAAAAATGAATTCAACACTTTACATTGTTCTCTTCATGATATTTTTACCATCAAGATTCTGGTAGCACGAAAAAATTGGTTGTTCTTAAACTTTAAGTAAAAAGGAACTGGGAAACTACCAACTTTTCCCTTTTGTTTTCAAAGTTTTTTAAGAAGGGAAAAGTTAACCGGTTACTTAACTCCAATATGGCATTGTTTTATTCTAGTCCTTTGACTTTCAAAAAGAACCTTATCGTTTATTATTAAAATACAGAATCCAAAACGATGGACGCATCAATTCCTTTTTCTCTCTTTATGCGTAAGACAAAGAATAAGAGACCTTCATTCTTAAGAGAACACACACACACTCTCTCTCTCTCTCTCTCTCTCTCTCTCTCTCTCTCTCTCTCTCTTCCGTGATAGAATTTGTAAGAGTTGGAATATTATAAGAAAAACTTAACATTTATTTAAGTAATAACAAGCTAAGTGTAAAATTCAAGAAAAGAAACGTTTCTTCAGAAAACACGAAACTTAAAACATAAACAATGACACAGAGAGAAACTTGTCTTTTCCTCTACTGCAGCCTTTGTGATACCTTACATTTCCATCCTCCTCGACTCATACAATCTTCCATCCCTTGAGGTGGGTCTATAGTCTCGCAGGATATCCCCAGGGCTTTGCGTCCCTGATCCCCCGTCCCACTTTTTTTTATTCTTTTTTGTCTTCATCTGGGCGCCTGTCCAAATGGTTTCTTGATTAAAAAAAAAAAAAGCTCAAAGTAAAAACGAAAGCTGTACAGAACATCAGAGCAGGTCAGTTATTTCGTGTTTTTGTTTAGATAAAAAAAAAAAAAGCATAACATGTCTAGAATGCTTGAAAATATAATAAAATATGTATGTATTTATTTCGGTAGATTCCCAAATAGGTTTTGGATTTCTAGGAAATCTTCATCTTCTTGGACTAAATAAACACTTTTTGAACGATTCATCATCTTTCAGCTGCATCTTTTATTTATTTACCTTTAACTATTGGCTCTGTTATTATTACATACAACTGAGTTTTTATTATTATTATTATTATTATTATTATTATTATTATTATTATTATTATTATTATTATTATTATTATTACTCTATCCTCACTCAAATTTTACTCCTAAAAGCACAACAAAGACAATATACATTTACGAAATGCAACCGGAATGATGAAAATAATATTAATATTGAAATACATTTACCTTGCAACCAATAAAAGAGTTCGTTTGAATATGAAAATTATTTCAATAGATATGATGGTATTTCTAAAAATAAACAGAAATATAAATGCAATAATATAAAAACACAATAGAGAACGTCAGCTACATGAAATAATATATTTATTCAGTAAATATGTTGATTTTTCTGTTAACTTTCAATATATTTTCATTATGAAGAAAGTATTTTATAACAAGAGTTTGAATATTCTGCCAACAGAATTTTATTTTTTTACTCTGAAAATTTTACAAAAATTATGCGAAGAAAACGAAACTCATCAACTACGGGACAATTCTGATATGGAAATTCATTAATGAAAGTAGCTGGTATTTTTGACAAATGAAAACATGTGAAAAGTGCATAAGTGCCTTAAAGTTAAGCATAAATGCCTGATTGGTTATACTGATGTCAGGATATTTCAGTTTTAAACAAAAGCTTATTCATAGATAACTAAAAAAAGGATAAATAAATAACATGTAGGGAACATGGATATAAATATATATATATAAAGGCAAATGCCACGAAGGGAAAAAGAATGAAACACTCCGTTGTTTCACCTTCCCTTCGTGGCATTTGCCTTTATTTATACATTCATCACGTTCCATATCTTCCGTGATTCAGTTATACAAATATATATTATTATATGTATATATATATATATATATATATATATATATATATATATATATATATATATATATATATAATATATACATAAATATATACATATATATATACATACATATACACACATATATATATATATATATATATATATATATATATATATATATATATATATATATATGTCTTTTCCTGTAATACTACAGTGTAATATATATATATAAGGAAGCCCATATATTTATACTTATATATCCTGTTCTCTGCATCTTTGTTACAAGGGTATATATACAAAACATGTGGGGTGACCGTTTCCTAAGAAGGAGGAGAAAGACCAATTCCTCTGTTATTGGTTCATTAGCTCCCCACCTGGCTATATATATATATATATATATATCAAACACATTGTCCTCTGACAATTGTTTGTTTTCTCTGCATCTTTTTCCCACTACTTCGATTCTATTTACATCCATCCACCTTCGCTTCGGTCTTCCTCTTGCTCTCCCACCAGACACCTCCATCTGCATCACTCTCCTCCCTACATATGTCTCATGCCTTATCATCACATGGTCATACCTTCTTTCCTGGGCCTTCTTTGATAATTCTACGACTTTAGATGTTCCTCTTATTCTTTCATTTTTTATTCTGTCCATTTTTGTTACTCCACACAGCCAACTCAGCATTTTCATCTCTACAGTATCCAATTTCTTCTCTTTGCACTCTCTTTACCGGCCATGTTTCTGCTCCATACATCAAAGCTGGTCTCACTACTGTCTTATACACTCTTCCTTTAACCTTTATGTTGATTCTGCAGTTGCACAAGACACCTAACATTTTTCTCCAATTTTTCCATCCAGCCTGCACTCTGTGTGTTGTTTCTATATCCAAATTTCCATCATCAGCCGCTGTTGAACCAAGATGCCTAAATTCTTCTAATCGGTTCAACCTTGTCCCTTCAATACTAATCTCGGAGTCTTCATTAAAACTTAAGTATCAGTCTTCTTCCTACTGATCTTTAACCCTCTGTCTTCCAGTACCTTCCTCCGTTGCTCTAGTTTTGACTCAACTACCCCTCTGTTGGTGCTGCATAACACGATGTCATCAGCTGAGATAGTACATCTGTAATCAAGTCAAAAAGATATGGACTTAAAGTGTATCCCTGATGTAAACCAACTCTTACTGGTATCCATTCAGTTGACCCAACAATGCTTCAAATCTGCGTTTTTGCTCCTTCGTACATATCTTAGACCAACCTCACATACTTCTCCGGTGTTCCCTTTACTCGCATACACCCCAAAACATCTTGGCATGGGACTCTATCATATGCCTTTTCCTGATCTATGAATACTTTGTGCAGTCTTTTCTGCTTTTCCCCTGTGTTTTTCCATCATCTGTTGGAGGGCAAACACTGCCTTTGTCATTCCTCTTCCTGGCATGAAACCAAACTGTTCTTCACCTACAGATGTTTCTTCTCTAATTCTTTGATCCATTATTCTTTCCAGATTTTCATGGTGAGAGACACTGGCTTTATTCCTCTATCCTGGGTGTCACCCTTCTCTTTATAGATAGGCACAATGAAGCTTTCTCTTCGTTCTTTTGGTATCTTTTCCTGACTATATATTTTCTTTGCTAGGTCCTGCAGCATGTCTATCCCTTCTTCTCCCAGGCTCTTCCACACCTTTGCAGGAATTCCATCTGGTCCTATTGCTTTCCCATTTTTCATCTTCTTTAGTACCTTCATAATATTATTTCCACCTCTTCTTTATCTCATCCTCTTTGCATAAAACCACTCCATTCCCTCCTTAACCTGTTTTGTATGGGAGTAGGGTAATTCTAAGCCGGCTGTCCACCGTGAGCTAGGCTATGGTAGTTGATGTTTTCCTATGTTATTTTACTTGCTTTACAAGAATTTAAAGTAATATTTTGTCGGCCAGCTGTAACTAAACTGCAATTGACCTTTGAAGGCTACACGACAGTACCCACAGGTCCCCTGCACCGACCTATACAGTTCAGAGGTAAATTACAGTTTAGCAACAGCCAACCGGCAAAATATTACCTTAAACTCTTGTAAAGCAAGTAAAATAACATAGGAAAACGTCAACTGCCATAGTCTAGCTTGACTGGACACTATTCGAAGCTTTTGGTCGGGGCGAAGAAACTTAAACGGTAAACAAAGTTTACAGTTTAGCTACAGCTGACCGGCAAAATATTACCATTTCTGCTTTCAGTTTGGGGATGGCGGAACAGCGCTTCGCGCCTTATCCGCATTTTGAAATATTCTTGGCAAGCTCGTATGTTCTGGCAGGCGGTAATGTTGTGCTGCACACGCTAGCAACAGAGGTTACAGAAAATGTTAAAAGAATACTACTTTAAATTCTTGTAAAGCAAGTAAAATAACATGGGAAAACATCAATTACCATAGTCTAACTCACCGCAGAACACTTCTACTCTCTCAGTTGAAGAACTTGGGGGCATTGAGCTCCCCTGCAAGACCGCCCATGCATGATAGGGCCTGGAATCAGCAGTAGTAGTAATACATGACCTTTGGCTCCGTTTCCATTTATTTGCCCTTTTTTTGTGCTTGTTCTTCGTGTTCCAAATGACATATATAACAAGAAATACAACAATAAGGTGCCCAAACCTTTTCCCAAGTTATTTACCCCACCCAAAACCCCAATTGCCAATGGGTCCCCTTTACTGTTAGCTATTCTCAGAAGTGTTTTACCCCACCCAAAACCCCAATTCCCAATGGGTCCCCTTTACCGTCGGCTACAGTTCCTATGATAATTTACAACTTAATTACAGCCGAGCAACAAAATATTACTTTAAATTCTTGTTCAGCAGGTAAAGTTCTATAGAAAAACGTCAACTGCCATACTCTAGTTCACTGCGGACAGCCGGCTCAGATCTACCCGGAGTAGTCTTTGGTGTTCTTGTCCCTCCACTTTGCAAATCTGTAAATTTTTCTCTCCCCCTCAGGTGTTTCCAACTCTTCGTATATGTCATCTAATGCTCTTGCCTTTTCTTGTGCAACTGCCTCCTTTACTTGTTTCTTATGCCATTGGTACCTCTTCTTATCCTCTTGCTGTCCATACTTTTCCCAAATCTTTTTGCATCTTTTTGGCTTTCACCACCTCTTTCACTTCATTATTCCACCACCAGGTTTCCTTATCATCAGGAGGTTTCTTTCCAGATGTCCTTCCCAACACCTCTCTACCCACTCTCTTTATCACCATACTGTTGTGATTCCACCATTCTTGCACTCCCTCTAGCAATCTAACTTCCCTCAATACTCTTCTTAAATTCCTGCCTTGCTTCCTCCTCTTGTGTCAGCTTCCACCACTTGATTGTTGATGGGACACATGCAAGCCTACCTTTTACTGTGTTCCTTATTTCCAAGTCCATTACCACCACTCTGTGCTGTCCTGCCACACACTCTCCATTTAAAATTTTACAATTTCTCACCTCTCTCAGATGTGATCTTCTGCACATGAGGAAGTCAATTTTACTTTCTCTTGCTACACCATTGTATGTGATGTGCAAATTTTCTTTCTTTTCAAACCAGGTGTTGACAATAGCAAAATCAAATGACACTGCTCAGTCCACAACTCTCTCTCCCTCATCATTTCTCTCTCCAACTCCCCAGCCACCATGCACCCTCTCAGTACCCTTTCTGGTTCTTCCTACATGTCCATTCATGTCACCACCAATAATTATTCTCTCTTCTGTTGATATTTCATTCAACTGTCGGTTCATTTCCTCTCAAAATGCCACTTTCTCAACTTCATCACATCCTGTTGACTGTTTTTCCAACTAGGCACAGTTTCACAACCAGTGCTCTGTCACTTGTCCCCTTCAGGCTTATTATGCTGTCTTTTA
>NC_089746.1:38596511-38649011 GCF_040412425.1 Macrobrachium rosenbergii
ATATATATATATATATATATATATATATATATATATATATATATATATATATATATATATATGTATATATGTGTGTGTGTATGTGTGTTACAGTCAAAACTCGTAATCAGTCATTACATGTAATGACTGAAATTTCAGTCATCATAGGGACATTTGATCCCCAAGGAGGGGGAAATACATTTGACCCCAGGGACTAGTACTAAAAGAAAACAGGTGACTCACTGTTTTGCCCGTGTTAAGTACTAGCTCCTAGAAGGGGATCAAATGTCCCTAAAGTGCATTACAGTGATGACTGAAATTTCAGTCATTAAAATGACTGATTAACATGTTGATTGGAACATATATATATATATATATATATATATATATATATATATATATATATATTATATATATATAGATAGATAAATAGATAGATAGATAGATAGATAGATAGATAGATAGATAGATAGATAGATACATATATATATAATATTTATATATATATATATATATATATATATATATATATATATATATATATATATATATATATATATATATATATATATATATATCGATAGATAGATAGAGACAGACAGAAAGAAACACTGTATCCTTTTCAGCCAGACTTAGATTCCATTGGAAGCAATTAATGATAATATCCATTTCAAGTAAAATACGAGAAAACAAGTCAAAAAAATTTTATTCAACAGATACCTTGTTTAAAAAAAAATATTCAAACCTCTATATTATGTGAAAATTAAAGTATTCTAAGTATTCATTACGTAGAAGTCTTAATAACATAGATTTAATCTATATTTGGAAGGATTAATTTTGTATTTAGAAGCAATATTTAATGAGTTAGGTGCTCTCTTTTCTTCTTTTTTGACCCTTGAGTCATATATAACAGGATTACTTCTCCTTGCAGCATGGAACGTGCTATGTTGAAATACCATATTCACAAGAACAAAAATTTAATTCCAATTAGTATTTCTTTCATGGTGGAATATCATTACGTACTCGTTCTATAATTATAAGAGGAATTATATCAAGGCCACTTCTCTTCCGTGGGATTTGGATGAGAGGTGCCACATTCATTTCAATGTTATATTTTCGCGTCTGACTAATCCTACAACATGAAATTCTAAAGAAAAATTCAGGAAACAGTTGAGATGACCTCGCTAGCGCTTCCCTTGCCTCCTGCCTTTCATGGCTTTGCGGTTTCACCACTGAGTGACAAGTGGGATACACAGTTCTTCATTTTCTTTTTTGAAGTTTTTATTTCCTCTAGGTGAACTGACGCGGCCAGGATATGCAAATCCCTGAAAGCCATTACTGCGCTTGATGCATGAGTAGCCATTCAAAAATCTTGCTCGGATGGAATTCCATCTCGTGTATTTAATGTTACGATGTGTGTTCTTGCTTTAACCTTCTACTACGGACGTCAACATAGTACTACTGGACAATGGCAGGGCTATCGCAGTGCTTTTGGTTTTGTTTGAAACCTGAATTCATATTTCGACGAAGATAACGACTGCAGAAGGTAAGGTTCCTCGTTTTCTATCTGAGACAGCTTTGCACGGACGAGACGTGATTTTCTTTTGTATGCGTGATTACATTTGCTTAAAAGTAATAATTTCAAATAAACAATTACACCAGACTGATATAGACAGTAAAAGGTTTAGGATTTTTAATGTGATTTAAGTTCGTGCATTATATGTCCTCGCTGAAACATGTTGACTGGTTTCGTAAATGACCGATGCTGGTCCATATCTACCTTAATAATTAATAATAATAATAATAATAATAATAATAATAATAATAATAATAATAATAATAATAATAATAATAATAATAATAAACTGAGAACAGCTGAGAGACATAAAACTATATAACAGTTCAATAAATCTGAGAGGAACCTAATCTATTTTCGCGTATTTCACACGTTCATTTATCTTTATCATTTATCTAATTTTTACCTAATTTGTTGAAAATTCACTCATTCTAAGAGGACAGACGAGAGGATTTGGAGCAGGTATCGTTAACGTTACATTTCTTATATCAACACAGATGTCTCTGCTATTACTGTTGTTTTCATCCTAGATTCGAAAGTGTGAATGCTTATAAGGATACTAAGTTTTCTAACGGGGCCATTAATAACCAAAACTACTTTAAGAAAAATATTGCACAGACAGAGACAGACAGACAGACAGACAGATTTATTTTATCCAAAACGTTCCCAACTTTCATGAAAATAACCATGCAGTACAACTATAGATTTTAGTGTTACATGTCTTAGGGGCGTCTATACTGCATTAAAACATGTCATAAACACGTCGGCAACTTATTACATCCATATCGCAAATAAGTCAACAATACTGTTTACGAGGACGAATCTTTGGGAAATGTTGGATAATTGTATAAAGCCATAATAATGGCTACCAGCAGGTCGTTCACTTATATTCTACCTGTTTGTGATGTGTGTTGTGCTTTGCCGACGTGACTTTATACAATAATATGTTTTACTGTAGTCTGAGCGCACCTTTAATGACACGTGCTAGGCAATGTAAGTAATATAGGTCTTATATATATATATATATATATATATATATATATATATATATATATATATATATATATATATATATATATATATATATATATATATATATATATATATATATGATTATAGATATATATATGAGAGAGAGAGAGAGAGAGAGAGAGAGAGAGAGAGAGAGAGAGAGAGAGAGAGAGAGAGAGAGAGAGAGTTGTGTGTGTGTCCTTGCCTGCGTGAATATATTTTCATGTACATATATAAAGAAAAGAGGTGTCCTTAACATATGAAAACTGAAAAGCATAAACGACCAGTGTCAAGATGAAGAATACCCACGGCCCCTTGCTCATCTCCTGAAGGAATTCTATGAAGACACAATGGATGTATGTGTTGAATTACAGCGTCCATGTGCCAGCAGAGGAAAGCAGCCTCGAGAGTTACTGCACCATCAAAGTTCCCACCACTAAGCCTGCTGTGTTTCAACCAGTAAGCCATAATCTCAGGGCAGCCAAACAGCTCTGATTAATGGAACACGCCTTACTGTTTATCTTGGCCGTCTGTTTGCTGCTGGCCTCTGCAACTGATGCCTCAAAGCATTCCTCCTTCAAGGTATAACGCTATTTCCTGAATAAAGAAATATGGAGTATTATAATGTGTTTGTCATGAACCATTATATAAGGCCGTTATGATATTTCGTATTACTGTTGTATTAAGTCTGCAGTGTTTATTTAACCATACAGTTTCTTTGTATTTAAGACCATCTATTGAGTTCTATAATGTTCTTCAATGGGGAGAGACGAGGAATGAACTTGTGTACACGCAACAGCTGATAATTACCCAATTTGCGTAAATGCAATAGCTATAATTACTCATTTATTTTATATATATATCACACACATACATGTGTATATGAAATAAATGGGTAATTATTGAGTTCTATAACTTCAATATATACACTATATATATATATATATATATATATATATATATATATATATATATATATATATATATATATATATATATATATATATATATGTATATACGATATATATAATTATATAATATTAAAACTGTCTTGAAATATTTTTGTGTTTTAATGCGTTATGCCTTGAAGGAGGGATGCTTTGAGGCATCAGTTGCAGAGGCCAGCAGCAAACAGACGGCCAAGAGTAAGGCGTGTTCATTAATCCAAGCTGTTGACTGCTGCCCTGAGATTATGGGAATCCTGGTTGAAACACAGCAGGCTTAGCGGTGGGCTTTACCCTGCAGCCTCCATCCCCCTCCCCTTCCTCCTAAAACCCCTCCCACTCCGGTCTCTTCCTCCATCCCCTCCCCCTCCTCTCCTATTCCTCTCCCCTTTCCCACCCCTTCCGTCATCCGCTATTTTAAACTATAAGATCTCATTAAAATATTTAAAAATACTCAAAAGTATATTTTAGTAAAATATCATCACTCAATACCAAATGGCAACATCGCCTCTAGCTTTAAAAAGGGGAGGGCCATTTAATCTCCGTTGAATCAAATAGCTCAGTTCAGTTTGAATGAATATAAGTTCTTCCCGGCGAACGAACGGTTTAAATGATCCCCCTCCCCCGATTCATTTGCGTGAGTCAGCGGACACCTGGAACTTCTGAATCCCATCAAGGCATTTAAATCGCGCCTGGGGTTCACTGTAACGGGGCTCTTGATTGGCGGGAGTTTAAATGCCGTCTTTATGTGCTTAAGGCGCGAAAAAAAAACTATTTTAGGCCGATGTCATTTCGTTATTGATTTTTTTTTATATAATTTAAGAAGTAAAGTATCTTCTTTAGTTTCATGTTATTAATTTTTAAATACATTATTGCGAAAATTTATTTGTAATTTCAGTAAATATATATTTTCCTAGCAACACAGGATATTACACTGCATCCAAGTTATTTTCGGTAGACTGTGAGAATTAATTTGGAAAAATTAATATTTTTTTTTTTTTTAACATTCAGCGTTTTATTAGTATTTACAAAATGCATGTATACTACTTTGCATCCTGTACTTTAATTAACATAGGACAAATTCAGTAATTCATATACTATACACGAAATTAATTTATTGGAGGTACAGAAGTCGCTGATGCTTGTCTTCCGTAAACAACTTGGAGTTGTTATCATTCCAGAATAAAACAGTTGATTAGTCGCTCTGGCAATGAATCCTAATTAAACTGAAATTAATGAAAAATTTAAATTCTCCAATCGTCGTGGTCTGGGAATTTGTTTAATACATCAAACGCTGTGCGTTTCAAAGTCTCCTAAATAGATTTCCAATTCACAGATAATTACGTGTTCTTTAATTGCCAGAAATATAAGTAATTCTTTCCAAATGCAAGGGAATGGAACTAATTTCTGTTAATCAGATGGACGTATGCATAGCAGTATTTTTTTTTCACTTAATGTTAATTCCCAATTCTCTTTTGATCAGTGAGTGGTAATAATACCACTTAGCTTGGATCCTACAATCTAGCTTCTAAACATTCAAATGGGAATTAAATGGGAAAAGGAGAAGACCATGATTGATCTAGAGGGTCGAAGTTTTTGTAGACGCGCAACATTTGCAATGTCTTCGTATTC
The DNA here is from genome assembly GCF_040412425.1 of Macrobrachium rosenbergii. NCBI lineage: Eukaryota > Metazoa > Arthropoda > Malacostraca > Decapoda > Palaemonidae > Macrobrachium > Macrobrachium rosenbergii. Next base: position 38,601,654 of record NC_089746.1, read on the forward strand.
CAGATAAATAGTTCTTTTATTCCTTCAGTTTATGCCCTTTAATCTGTTGTTGATTATAAAACACATTGCAAATTATAAAACATATGTTGAATGGAAAAAAATAAAACAAAATTGTTGTGAAGTCAACATATGTTGTGGATTATAAAACATATGTTGAATGGAAATAAAGAAAACAAAATTGTTGTGAGGTCAACATATGTTGTGGATTATAAAACACACTGTTTAATTATAAAACATAAGTTGAATGGAAATAAAGAAAACAAAACTGTTGTGAAGTCAACATATGCTGTGGATTATAAAAAAAAAACATTGTGGATTTTAGAACATATGTTGAATGGAAATAAAGGAAACAAAATTGTTGTGAAGTCAATCAAAAATTAGTTATGTAATTTTTATATTTAGTTAATAATAATACCATTAATCATCGACTGCAGTGATGGCAGGAGGAAATTAAAAATAAAAAAAGGTAAACGATGAGCGAACTGATAGTGGCACTGACGTTTTGGAAATAACAAGGTGATAACTAAAATTACAACTTAAATCAACAAATAATATTGCAAGCAATATAAGAGTATATTAAGCAACTCATTACTAAGGGTAAACCACATTATTAAAGTCACTTGCTTACAACAAACAAAATCAATTTATGTCCATAAGCTGAACTAGAAGCATGAAGTCTGTTGAACACTACCGTAGGCAACAGGCCAAATTTCATTTGATGTAATAATATCAGGAAACCTTGGTGAAAAATCAGTCTACCCGACATCAGAAAACAAATTTTCAGTTCCATTGGCAAGGTAACCCATTACTGAAGCATAGCCATTTAGACCACTGTTCAGTGTGTTTTCAAATTTTCATTAAAACATGATATGTTGTATTGAAGTTTCGGAAATTGCCGGCTTCCTCACAAAGATCATCAATAAATGATTTCATAGTGACATGATCTTTTGCTTGACAACAATAACTAAAGAGAATTTCATTTCACAATATCAGTAGTTTGTATCTAGAACTCATATGCAAAGTAGGTTTTCAAGGTTCAGTTTAGCTTAACAGTAATCAGTAAGCACTTTTAAAATAAGTGAACAATTAATGAGGAATACCGCATATGAAATTAGTGCACTCCATTTCTGCTATGTGCCTGAGCCGCTGATACTGCATGTAAATCCCGTGTTCTTTAAACAGATCAGGGAAGCATGCCTTACTAATTGTGAAAAGCTGCTTTGACCAATCGGGATTGTCCGCAATGACCATCGGATGGAATATGCTCCGAGAAGACTGTTTCGTATGTAGAAAACATGTAACTAAAGCTCACTCGTTGTAAGAACATTATACGGATTGTCATTTATCTGTTAGAAATTCGAAAAAGAAATTTGAACACTGAAAAAGAAAGTTTCTTCGTCTCAACGGCAGAATGAGAATTTAACGTTATCAGATATATTTTCATAGTAAATGAAAACTTTAGCTCGTTCAGACAGTACAACAATCGTCTCTGGAAACTAAAAGAAAAATTTATGTCCTAGTAAAACAATTGTTACGAGGAAGTATTAGGAAATATATCATGATGACGGTGATGATGATGATGATGAAGATCTTTTCGATCATTATTTCTGTTTGCCAGAGAGAGAGAGAGAGAGAGAGAGAGAGAGAGAGAGAGAGAGAGAGAGAGAGAGAGAGAGAGAGAGAGAGTCAGTTTTCACATCGGTATTTTTTCCTGTGTTGGCATTCATTTCCTGACTTACAACAGAATTACTCGTACCAAAAATTGTTTTTAATGATGTCGATAAAACTAACAGAAAAAAATAACATGACTGAAAGGACTCCACGAGTTATATCTACAAAGAATAAGCACTCTGAGCATTAACAAAATTATACTAGATTAAGGAAAATCCCCTGAAGAGAGGAAGGAGAGAACATGGGTCCAACACAAAGAAAAGATATTGTAAAAAAATCAAGTGAGGAAATGTGATTGATAAGACGCGATGCGGGCGTGATAGCAGGGGGTCATATCATAAATTAAAAATATCTTGAAGAGAATATGATGCAATATGTTTGGAAAGCATGACATAGGTATAATAAGGAGAAAGGGGAGGAGTCAAACACAAAGAGAAATAAATAGCTGGAAGAGAAAGACATGAAGAAATGAGGTTGGAAAAGTGGAAAGGAAAACAAAGATGAGTTAATGAGTTGGTGTGAGAATGAGAGAAAAAATAAAAGTTTTATATATATATAAATATATATATATTTATATATATATATATATATATATATATATATATATATATATATATATATATATATATATATATATATATATATATATATATATATATATATATATATATATATATATATATATATATATATATATATATATATATATATATAATATTAACTGATAAAGAGAGCTTTGCAAAGATAGAGTTTGGTGACAAAATGTTAATTTTTTATTCGGGTTAGCAGTTTCCCACGAAATAATATTTTGATATTTATTTTTGAATAAAATTTCTAATGTTCTAAGCTCTGGAGGTCCCTACCTGTCACCTTTATTTTCCACATACAACAGAAATATAATCACCATGAAAAAGTGAATTATATTACAGAGTGATTTGTGCTGAGGTGTGAATAACAGATATACAAAGCGATGGGTCACCCTTTACTGTTTGCAAATATTGATAAAGAAGTAGAATGAAATAAGGCTAAAAAATTTATTTTTGTTCTTTGGTGCATCGTTAACTTTTTTATTTGAGTATTTTTAAAATGCAAAAAATTTTGCTACATTTTCAGTATCTGACAGGCACACATACACACATACCTCTCTCTCTCTCTCTCTCTCTCTCTCTCTCTCTCTCTCTCTCTCTCTCTCTCTCTCTCTCTCTCTCTCTCTCTATATATATATATATATATATATATATATATATATATATATATATATATATATATATATATATATATATATATATATATATATATTTAACAGTACGCACACCTCGACGCATGTTTTAGACTATCAATGAGTTTCTATTATGTCACAAATTATTATGGTAATAAAATGTACGATTTTCAATTAGTGCACGTTTTAGCCACAAATTTAGATTTAATATTTTAATGCGTTTCATAACTTCACTGCAATAAAATGTACCCATTGCTGTATTTCTTTATTTCACTGGAAACAGACTAAAAAATCCGGTAATCCTTTTTCCCCCTGGTAGTGAGGATTACTAGACAATTTATTCACTTAAGAATCACTTCTTATTCAACTTATGTACTTACTTTCAGTACACCTCTTATTTCACATTTTTCCTGGTTTGACGCGAATTTTCACAAAACATATTTCCTTATTTTCCTCAATTTAATTTCTCACGGGATTTTAATATTCAGGCACTGCGTATGATATAATAATTCTCAATGTATATAACATCTATACTTAACATACCGTAGTACTCCTTTGCCATTCTCATCCCACATGCCACATCAGCTGCATCCTCTGTACGAGTTTCCTTTGGTTTTTCCATACACTTGCAATGACTTATACCGTAATTAGTAGTCCTGTAATCTCAAAATCCATCTAGAATAAGTTGTATTTATTCCTAACAATTGTTTATTTCTATATGACTTGCTAGTTACTCATTGGATGGGTCGATATTGTTCTCGGCTATCACTGCGCTGGGCCCGCGTTCGATTCTCCGGCCGGGCAATGCAAAATTAGAGGAATTTATTTCTGGTGATAGAAATTCATTTCTCAGTATAATGTGGTTCGGATTCCACAATAAGCTGTAGGTCCCGTTGCTAGGTAACCAATTGGTTCTTAGCCACGTAAAATAAGTCTAATACTCCGGGCCAGCCCTCTCTAGGAGAGCTGTTAATCAGCTCAGTGGTCTGATTAAACTAAGGTATACTACTGCTATATGATTTGCTTTCAACCTCTTGTAAGTTACTTTCTCTCGAGCACATTTTTCTGCACCAGCACCTAATTTTAGACGTCTCTGGGGTCCACACATTTAGTTGTTTCTGTTTGTTAAACTTTATGGAACATTACTGGAATTCTCTTAACGGATGGACAAGGGTTTGAAGTATTTGTATCGTCTTCAATTCGTGTACTCTCGTTTTCTATTTCGTTAGCAGGGTGGCTATTTTATACATCGTTTTATAAAAAATATTCGGGAAATAGAAAATTATTTACTGAAAGGATTTACCAAATTAAAAGGCAACTGATCTATATTAAGAGATCAAAACGATATTAACAACAGCACAAAAAATAAAAAAATCACTAGGCATTAACAGGTGATCTTAACTTATGACCTATTTAATCTTTATGACCTATCTGATCTTTATTGTCATTAGGGGTATTTTAATTCCTACATGTATTCTTCAGGTCACCCGCAAGATTGCATGAAAGGTTATATTCCTTATCTATTTTGGTCGGTGAGACCAATGATCCACATTAGGCCTTTCATCCTATTCAACACCTTGACACATACACAAGTTGACATAAGGCCAGCTTTATCTGAATATCCAACGAACCGAGTAATTCCTCGATACAATTTGCGAAACTAACTGTCATGGGTAGATGCAATAATGATGAAATATATTGAAAGAGAAATATCTCTTTTCCAAGACGTGACTGCTGCCTGTGTTTGCTCACCAGTCAATTCCTATTGTCAACGCGTCGTGGACAATTGGCGATTCGATGAAAACCCTTTCTTGTGGAAACGACGCCAATTGGTATATCATGCCATAACTTTGTAACATGGCGCAATATTCGATCCACATTGCATCAGAAAATTTGATCTGGAATTTTCTATGGCGTGACAGGAAAAAGGGCCGGTTATTAGAACCAATCATTGTGCAGAAAATCAAAAACTCCTTATATGGGAATGACGATTGTCTGTCGTCATGAGCTCCGCCCATACAGTGGTATATAAGCTTCCAGAAGAGACTTCCCAAGACAGAGATATAAACAGACAGAGACGGAGAGGGTCGGACAAAGCAAGGTTCCGACGGGAGTGTCCCTTTCAGACGACCCTTACTCTTCTCCATAAGATCTTGTCCTGCCCGAAACGAAGAGAAGCAGCCAGCCCTTCCTACTTGTGATGAGAAGTCCCTAAGCTCTCCATGTTCGAGACGAGGTGAAGCAGCGAGCCTACATACCAGTGACGAAGAAAAGTAGTCAGCCCTTCCTGCTTGTGTTGAGGAATAGTCGCTAAGCCCTTCCTGCCTGTAGCGAGGACGAGTCTCCAGCCTTTCCCGCCCTCCATTTGCACAATCTCCGGACTCTTGGAGAAACAGCATTTGCTGCCTCATCTTAAAGACATCCCTTTTTGTGACGTCTACGAGCCCGTGGTCATCGTACCAGCAACATCTCTGCTGAGTTCTCAGTCGCCCTTCGGTGACGTCTTCAAGCCCGAGGTCATCGTGCCAGTATCATCTCTTCAGCTGAAACCCCAGTCACGAAAGGATAAATCACCAACTCACCATTTAAGTATTAAGATTGCTCTACCTTGCAACCTGTTCCCCCTATCTACAACTGCTTAGATTTATTTTGTTTGGTGTTACGCTGAATGAGAGCAAAGGTGAAACATTTCATTTTCTATGTAAATAAGGTTGTGAATAAATGTGTTGTAGTGTTGAGAGTTTCTTTTTATGCTCATTTCCCATATTTCAATTGCTGGTGTTGAAACATTGTTGTCTGGAGTTTGAAAGAACCTGGAACGCTTCTTGGATCGTGACACTAACCATAAACGTTTTAAGTAGCGTTAACGGTGTATGCCATTAGAAAAGAACACCCTCAAAGATAAAGACTAAAGAAAAATATATGAACTAATTTTCGGTGAACCTTCTTACAACAAAGGTCATTATCTAAGAGACTCTATTTTAGGTTGGTCGTGAATAATTATCGACGGTTCGTCCAGTATACCAGTAAGCATTTACAACTTGACAGTTTTGCAAACAAATTTGTTCTTTAAGTCGCTTTAAAAACACCAGCTGATAGAAAAATTATTATTCATCTCAACAGTATCTATCTTTCTGTGTTCTTATAAACACGAGTATACATGTAGATATCATTATGTATAAATAAATTCATATGAAAATAGTATTTAGGTTTACTGTAGTATAGAAGATAATTATATACAGATTGTAACATAAGAAGGAGGAAAAATATTAAAGTAAATACAATTAGAACGTTGCTCCATTTTATTTTTAAAGTCATATATTCAAGAATTGAGTATCTTGACTTTTCATGTGAATTCTTCAGTTTATGAAAACTCTTAAACTACTTTGAGCTTTATTATAGGTTAATTTATCCCTTGCTTTGAATTCATTTATATATACATTTTTTACTTCATAACTGATTATCGTCTGTGTTATGTCGTTTTTAATCTTGATCATGGTTCTGAAACTCCCTAAAAAAAGAATAAAATAAAACTGGGGAACACAGCAAGTGACAGGGGAGACCGCAATGGTTTACTTGAGCATTGATTATTAAATGTTACAACTCCCAACTAAACCAGTAATTAATTTTGTGTCAAGGGATAAGAGATAATTCACGTAGATATGATGGCTTTTACATCAAATTAATTTCTGGATTCTATAATGAATTTTACCGCTTTCAGTTAACAATATAAAGTAGTTTTTTTAAACAAATAAGTTTGACTGAAAACAATTTTGGAGATATGTGTCTGCAAAAAAAATAAATAAATAAAAATATCGAGCCTGCAAAAAAAAAAAAAAAAAAAAAAATTCGAGCCTGCAAAAAAAAAAAGGGGGTAATTCCTTAAGGTGGCTTTAACCTTACTTCTACCCAAATATAGGCACAATGAAATATTTCTTACAACGTTAAGTACTCTTCCCATACCCTTGAAGACTGGCATCAAGTTTTCAGGCTTTTGGGTTCCCTGTCATATGCGTAACTCCCTGGATTAATGGCAAAATGAATAATTTCCTGCATCAGTAAATATTGTCATCAGATGCATCCAATGGCCTGTCCACACTAGCGGGCATGCCCGCCGGGCACTTCCAGCTGTTTATATTTTCTCTCGCTTCTGAAGCAGTGTTGCCAGACAATCGCATTATTCTGGCTCCATATTCGGTCTGTCAATATAGTGGAACGGGTATGGGAACAGTGTTTCCCCGTCGTGCAGTGCCCGCTAGTGTGGACAGGGCTTTAGGCTTAAAAAATGAATAATGGAGAGAAAAAACAATATGAACATAACATTTCCTTATTAGTTTTTCGAATATAATCCAATAACACACCTACGCTTTGTGAGCGCCACCTCTCAATATTTCAATTTCATCAAAATTAACGAAACTTTATTTAATAAAATAAACTGCAATATAGACTACACGCACGTGTTTTACTCTGTAAAACAATGGATATTTTCCCAGTCCAGAGATTTTGCTATCGAATCATCAGCATTTTTCTTTAAAAACAAAACATTTGCTGCTTGGTAGACAGCGAGAAAGAAAAACGATATTGGAAGAGAGACGTTGTTGTCTCCTGTTCTTGCTATTTTTCACCTTAAGGCCCCTTCAAGATGGGACGATTTTCGAGTCCGTAACAAAAAAAAAAAAAAAACTCATTATTATTCTTACCTCATGTTACTGCTTCTCTTCCCTAAAACTTTTTTTTTTTTCGTCAAGAGAAAAATCTAATTCATTAAAGTTGGACTGTCCATAACTGGATTTTATTTGCAAGTTGAGAACACTAATTGTAATCTTTTCAAACAATCTACAGCAAGACAAAAAATTATTTTTTCTGTCCAAAACTAATGATAGGGTAATGGCAAACGAACAGAGAGAGAGAGAGAGAGAGAGAGAGAGAGAGAGAGAGGAAAAACTGACCTTTTTTTAAGGATTGGCAGAACTTTAATTCTAACTTCGCTGACTGATAATGACGTAAAGGGAATTCTCTGGTATTCTTCATTTGTATCAACAAAACACTGAACCACTGAAGGTGACCTTTTTTTATTTTCTTCTGGCAAACAGCAAAAGGAAGCTTAAGGAGGCCATCTAAGAGCAAATGAGACACGAAGGGAACCTCGCATTGTATTACTGTATTTCTTATATTTATTAAGAGGTGATTAGAAGACTCGGGGATTTTAATATGCATGTATGTATGAATAGCCATCAAGCCTCAGGTTGTTTGAAGTAAATCACAACTACCATGAGAGAGAGAGAGAGAGAGAGAGAGAGAGAGAGAGAGAGAGAGAGAGAGAGAGAGAGAGAGAGAGAGAGAGACTTTATATCGCATAATTTTGTAAATTTTCCCGTTTTGATATTAATTCATAATGCTTACCGAATGCGATTCCGTGTTGCAATAAATCTTTGATTAATGATTTGGTTATATCATTTAAGCAGATATTATTACTAATCATGCATGTCACCCACACATTTCCTTTTCCTAGAATCTATTGCCATCAGTGAAGAATATAATTACCAAGAAAGAGAACAATTAATGGGGTTTAGTCTCTAAACAAACTTCTTATTTCAGCGAAAGATTGATAAATGAATTTCGTTCATTATCACCTTTATATTCCTTATTTATGTCAATATTTTCCCGGTATCACAAATGATAACAAGTGAGAGTTTGCAAAAGAAAAATGGAAAAGTGCCATGAAGAACAAAAAAACGGTATATCATACCTCAGTGGTTAATAAAATTTGATGAACTTATTTCTGTTAAACTAAAGAAACAAGGCCCTCAAGGTGTTTTTTCAGCTAGTAAAAGCTGACTACTGTGCTTTCAACTACACATAGAAAAATACAGACAAGAATATTAAGGCCACAAGTAAATATACGCTAGAATGTCACGGTCACACCTAGAAAAATATAGACAAGAAACCCTTAGTGGACGGATTGAGCCTCAGTGTAAAGTAAAACAGGTTTGGGTAGGTGGACGGATTGAGCTCCAGTGTGAAGCAGAATTACGCACCACTGTTATGGTAATAATGATTTGAAACAAAGGTGGCAATACTTCTATATGCTATAAATTCACTAATGGCAACTTTTATACAGACGTGAGAGTTAGGCCAGGATCAGTAATACTTGTGACTTCAAGGGGGGGAAAGTACTGCATCTCTCTCTCTCACAGGAGTCTTTTTGTAAATTTGCTTGTAAATATACGAAGGGGTTGCCGTTGTTTTTTGTTTTTGTCTTTTACGATAGTATGTCGGTTGTAAATGTAATTTTACAAAGAAAATTGCATAGAAATATTAAAAAAGCATGTAAAAGTAAAAAAAATTTTACTGAATCTTCCTTCTCGTAAATTTACGTGACAAATATGCCAAAAATTTGTTACTGCTTTTATTTCTTATCTGTTTTGATATTGTGTGAGCAGTAATAATAATTTTACAAAATACCATAAATTTATTTATTAGAAAAAACATATAAGTTGGTAAAATTTACAACTGTCTTGTAAATGAGGCCCCACAAGGGGTTGTAAATAGTAATTTTCAACTTCTCGTGGAAGGTAGGGAAAATTTTTTAGAGGTTTTTTATTTATACAGTGTGAATGTACGTGTCATTCTCTTTCCATTGATGTGATTTTTTTTTATTTTGCCGATCTCAAAGTTTCCCCGGTCTGGGGTGCTGCACATTGATAAATTATGCCGTCCCTTAAATTAAGGCCACACATATAAAAATATAGACAAGAATGTTAGGGCCACGCAGAAAATATCAATATTTTTTTCAGTGGCCGTTATCAGTAGTAACCTAGCTTTATAATTAGGAAATTATGGCCGTGACAAGAATTTTTTTTTATAACATTCTAGTGACCGTCTAGAATATTCATTACAGTCAGGCAAGGTATTTGTCACAACAGAGGTATACTGGAAACCAAAATTCTTTATCATTTATATTCCAGACGCTATAAATATCATATCGTCGAATATTTGTTTATTACTTTTTCTGGCTCGTTTACTTTTTGCAGCGTAGAAATATACCACTCGCAAAAGCTGTTTCTTGCTTTCTCAATAGGTTCTTTTAACATACAAGCAATTAAAAATACGTTCGCTTATATTTCATAAATACATTTCTATTTTTGTTGTTTTCCTTGAAACAAAATTAACACAAACATTTTAGCTTTACTCTTCATTTTTTAATGACTCACTTGACCACAACAACAACTTGCTGTGTGTATCCTCGAAGAATATGATATTGCTATATACAAATTTGCCACATCAGTATCCATTCGACACCAGGAGACGGCAACTGTTTCCCAGTTCCCCTTTAAATCTATTGGCACACAGACTGATGATCTTTCATCAAGTGACAAGTCGGGATGTAGGCCTAAAGCAATATGTGTCGTCTTTTTTTGTATTATTGTTTGTCTTCCAGTAGTAGCTTTGCTTATCAAGAGAGAGAGAGAGAGTGAAATGGTTATATTAAAGCAAGAGAGAGAGAGAGAGAGATTGAAATGGTTATATTAAAGAAAGAATTTTCGTTTCTATGTTATTTGCCTTACTGTAGTCGTTTCCATTCTTTCAGAGAGAGAGATTTTTAACTGGATTACGTATTGTATGGCTGTTTGAACCCAAACTTAGGCTATTATTACTAAGCTGTCCCTTGAAACTTTGAAAGGTAACATAGCATATTTCGAAGACCTTTCCCAAAGTAGGAAACTAATCACCAGCAGCTTAAGACGGGATGCAAATACACCTCTTGTGTGTAAGAGTAAGTAAATCTGTAACAATTGGAGTAAATATACATACATATATATACATATATATATATATATATATATATATATATATACATATATATATATATATATATATATATATATATATATATATATATATATATATATATATATATATATATATATATATATAAGAGGAGTAAGTTGAAAACGAACAGTACCAGGATTACGGTAATCGGGAAAACCGGAAGACAGAAAGATAGACCTGTGGTTTTAGTAAATCCTAATCGACATGAAATCAGAAGCAATGTGTACCCCAAAAACACAAGAACATTATCAATATCTAAAAGAATATATTTTGCTAATAAGTGAATAGTGGGGTGAGCAATAATATGTTGGAATTAAGGTCTGGTTTCATTTTCTTGTAAAAAATGGTCTGGTAAAGAGTCTGGTATTTAAGTCATCATTTGCAGTTCTCAGGCCTTGTCTGTGAGAGCCAAATCTAATATCTGTGTGAGGTGATTTTGTGAGCAGCAATACCCACTTAAATCCCATTCCTTACCCCTTTGTGGGATTCCAACTGTTCATATGCCCGGCATTACTGCCAGGATAAGGGAACTTCTAAACAAACGCGAAGTCAAAAGGTACGATAGGGTTCTTTCCTAATACTGTAATAAAATACTGTGGATTTGTTTGTGAAGTATATTTGGATGGACACAAAACTCAGATAGATCCTTCCTGAATGACTTTATTTTTAAGACTAACTTATAATGATATACAGTTTAAAAGAAGACAAAATAGTTAACAGGGTAGTTATGCTTAATGAGTAGTAAGTATCTGTAAACACAAATATAACCTCTGGTTATAGGTAGTTATAAACATAAATACCTAACACCTTTTCCCCTCAGGAAAGAATGAAAAGATTAAAGCAAATAAAAGGATAAAGCAATCAATAATTAAATGGTGGCATAGCTTTGAATAAATAATACAAAACATACATAATACTATTAATCATTTTACATTCTAAAATAGTCAGGTGGTCTACTTTGTCTGGTAGACCTTCGAAGTTTTGGTAATTCAGATATCGATCTATCAGGTGAGTCATCAGAAGTTTTACCATTTTCACTTCCCGATATTTTTTCTGCAGCTGCCGCCTCCTTTTCTTCTACATTTGGGATTTCATTCTTCTCTGCACCTGCAACTGCATCGCCTAACTCTTCACGAGTATTTATGAACTCTTTTGGTAATGGCGGGTCTGGATAGCTGACCAACTCTGAAAAATCACGTGCTAAAAGTTCATTTTTATCCTGAGAATCATTGGAGATCAGTCTCATTTGATCAATATGCCTCTTCCATACTAAGTTACCGTCCACTTGTACATTGTATGTGCATGGACCCAATTTAAGAACCACAACTCCTCGAGTCCATATGCCCTTCTTGGTATTTTGACGATAATCCCGAACCAGTACCACGTCCCCTATATCGAGTTCCCTCATCGGTTTCTCGTTCTCTGAGGCTTTTCTTTCAATTCGCTGCGATGCATCTGGATGTAGTAAATCAAGGCGAGTGCGTAACTGCCGACCCATGAGCTCTGCAGGCGTGCGCTTTGTTGTACAGTGAGGTGTAGTTCGGTAAGTCAGTAGAAATTGACACAACTTGGTATTTAAAGATGTATTACACGATTGCAATGTTCTCATCGCCCTCTTCATTCCTTGTTTGAATGTTCTTACTGTATTTTCGGCCTGCCCATTACTGCTTGGGTGATAAGCGGGTATCAGTATATGCTTTACACCATTTTGGGTCATGAACTCTTTAAATTCCTCAGCCACAAACTGTCTTCCATTATCAGACACGAGCTCTACACAAAACCCCATGCTGAGCAAATACCCGCCGCATGATCTCAGTGGTATTCATAGTTGTAACTGATTTCATTGGGTGTACTTCTGGCCATTTTGAATATGCGTCAATCATAATGAGGTACATTTGTCCCAGGAAGGGTCCTGCGAAATCAACATGTACTCTTTTCCACGGACCAGAAGGCCACTTCCACGGATTACCCTCAGCACGAGTCGGCATTGGCTGAATAGCCTGACAGGCAGAGCACCTTTGCAGAGTGTTTTCAATATCTTGATCGATATTCGGCCACCACACATGCAAGCGAGCTAATCCTTTCATCCTAACAATCCCCGGATGACCATCATGTAGCTCTTCTAAAATTTGAATCCTATATCTCGACGGTATTACCACCCTGGCACCCCATAGAAGACATCCCTCTTCTATTGAAAACTCACGCTGACGGCTATGGAGGGGTTTCAGTTCCTGTGCTATGTCCTCAGAGCCTGGCCATCCATTTCTTGTATAATAAGCTCTAGCCAGTACAGCATCATGCAAAGTTTCCCTTGCAACAGATTTCGCAGTTACAGGAAGAGAGTTCACCTGGTGCATGTTAAATGCAGTTGCTTCTTGTGTCCAGTTTACAAGCTTATCTGATGCATTGGAGTCACAATCTGGTAAAGGCAACCGTGAGAGTGCATCAGCATTTCCATTGTCACTTGAACGACGTAATTCAATGTCATAATCATAAGCTGCTAACTGTATAGCCCAGCGTTGTATTCTTGCAGCTGCAAGGACTGGAATACCCTTCCTGGGTCCCAGAATATATGACAGTGGTTTGTTATCTGTAATAAGGGTGAATTTACGACCATATAAATATTGATGAAACTTCCGTAGTCCAAAGATGATTGCCAAACCCTCACGCTCAATTTGGGAATAGTTACGTTCAGTGGGTGTTAACATTCTTGATGCATAAGCAATTGGTCTCTCTCCGTTACTGGTGATATGGGAAAGCACTGCTCCAAGTCCTTTGGGTGATGCATCTACTGCCAACGTCACAGGTTTACTCAAATCATAGTGCACTAATACTCCTGTTTCAGTGGTCAGCATTTCTTTAATCTCGGAAAAAGCTCTTTCACACTCTACTGACCAATGCCATTTTCTGTCTTTATGCAGTAATTCCGTGAGAGGCGCTGCGACTGATGAGAGATTTGGCACATAGCGACGGTAATGGTTTACCAGCCCCAGGAAGGATTGCATTTCAGACCTTGATTCTGGCCTTGGTGCCTCCGTGACTGCTGCAATGGCATCCTCCGTCATATGGATACCCTCTTCATCCACAATGAAACTCAAATATTTCAAGGAGGGCTTCATAAATTCACATTTCGACAAATTACATTTCAACCCATTGATGTGCAACCGCTCAAGTACCCTTTCAAGATTGTATAAATGTTCAGCTTCGGTTCTCCCAGTAAGACTAATATCATCTATGTTGCATCCACAAGGTACTCCTTGCAGAACTTTATCCATTAAAGACTGAAAAAGTTGTGGGGCTGCTGAGACACCATATGGTAAACGTGTATATCTGTACAAACCAAGTGGTGTGTTAATCGTGACATATTTCTAGATTCCTCATCTAATTCCACTTGCTGATAAGCTTGCGATAAATCCAACTTTGAGAAAGTTTTCCACCGTTCAGTCGCTGGTATAGTTCATCTGGATTTGGCATTGGATGTTCAGGGTTTTCCACATAACGATTTATGGTGACCTTGAAGTCACCACAGATCCTAATAGAACCATTGTCTTTTGAAACTGGCACTATCGGTGCCGCCCACTCCCACTATAGTCAACTTTTTCAATAATTCCTTCCAATTCTAGTCTTTTTAAGTTCTGCATTCACAGCTTCCCTGATTGCATAAGGAACTGCCCTCGCTTTATAAAAGATTGGTTTTGCATCCTTTCTTACACGAATATGAGCCTTTATATTCTTGGCTGTACCCAGTTCACCATCAAAGACATCACCATATTTCCTTAACAGTTCTTCTAACTTTGAGGTTTTCAGAATACCAGAATGCAGATGATTTACAGCCAACTTTTTCCAGTCAAATTTCGTAAAAATGCAGCCAGTCCCTACCGAATAAGGCAGGTCCATTCCCCTGTACCACATACAATGGCACTTCCTCCACTCTGTGTCCATGAACTTCCATAGTTACGTAGCATATCCCGACGGCTTCTATTTTTCTCCCGTCATGGTTTTCAGCACAATATCGCTGGATTGAAGTACTGAATTTTTCAGATGTTTAGCATAGAACTCTTCACTTATCAGTGACACAGAAGCTCCCGTGTCCAATTCCATATCAATTGGTATCCCATTTAATTTAACTTTCACTATTATCTCTGGAACCTTATTATGTCTTGCTTTCATTTTCTTAACACAGTATTTCATTGTATGCACCAATTCATCCTGTAGTTTGCACTCTGTAGTTTCTTCTTCCGAGCCGCTAGTCTCCTCCTCTGCCATGTTGATCGTCGATCGTTTCCTTCCTTGTCTTCCATATTTCCAATTTCGATTGACCGTGGTATGATTTTCCCTTCGGCACATTCTACGAAGGTGTCCTTTTTTATGACACCCATTACACTCAGTATCCTTATGGAAACAAACATCAGCCTTATGGTTTGTCTTCCCGCAACGGTAACACTCAAGGAGAGAAGCTTTCGGCCCAACAACTTTTTTTACCTCCTGAGTTTGACCCTGAATCTTCGTGACGTTTTCATCCGCCATTTCCTGACTTAGCGCAATCGAAAATGCTTTCTTTAAGTCAAGCTCCTGTTCACTTAATAGTTTCCTCTGTGCCGAGCGGTTGGCCAATCCAATAACAAACAAGTCTCTTAAAACTTCCTCTTGAAAAGCACCAAACTGACATGTTTCCGCCAATTTCCGTTGCTCCGTTGCATACTCAGTGATGGATTCTCCTGGACGTTGTTTCCTATTGTAAAACTTGAAACGTTCAGCTATCAGGATGGGTTTTGGGTGGAGGTGATTTTTCAAAAGCTCAGTAAGTTCTCGATAAGTCCTGATGAGGGCTTATTAGGGGCAACAATGTTTTCAGAAGTCCATATGTAGGAGCGCCAACGGCGCTCAAGAAAACTGCCCGTTTCTTATCTTCCTCTGTTATGTCATTTGCTAAAGCAGAACTGATCAAACCTTTCGACATAATCTTCAAAGTCCTCGGATTTGTCATATGCTGCTATATTACCCAAATGCGCCATCCTTAATTTTCCCTTTCGTGAGTCAGTTCCTCGTCGCCATTGAAGTATATTTGGATGGACACAAAACTCAGATAGATCCTTCCTGAATGACTTTATTTTTAAGACTAACTTATAATGATATACAGTTTAAAAGAAGACAAAATAGTTAACAGGGTAGTTATGCTTAATGAGTAGTAAGTATCTGTAAACACAAATATAACCTCTGGTTATAGGTAGTTATAAACATAAATACCTAACAGTTTGCAAAGAAGAACTTTACTTTTCTATCATAGATCACAAAATAAAACCAGAGCTTAATAGGAGTCTATTGTTCATTCAACATTTTGCTTGAACGTAAATTGCATACATTAGTGAGGTCGGAATTTTAGTCCTTACTGTATTTCCTTATACTTTTACAGACTTGTCTGTATCAAAAGCTATTAATATTAACAAGGATATTAATGCCAACAGCTTATGAATGAAGTAACCATTCCCTGGGTCAAGGGTGCAAAACGTAACTGCTACAGCGGGAAAGACTTCCTTTCAGTAAACATTAAGTTTAACAATGAAGGCATGATCATCGGGGGCGAGTGTAAAGCGATAATAATGATGATTTCTAGTAATTTTCAATATCACTATAAAAATGCCCTTATAATAAATTAGCAGAGATTTTTTTAACAAGTTCCTTGAAATAACGGTTTTAGTTCATTAGTACTTCAAGCACATATCTAACGTGTTTGGGGTTTTGGGGGGTAAATAAACCAATATTTTCCATTAGACAATTTTACGTAATATGACTTTCAAAACAAAATGGTACTGAGAAAGCCAGAAGTTATTTCATCTGCAAAAAACCAAAGTTTTAGATGATACGCAGAGAAATGTCTGATCTCAGTTAAGGACCTCTAAATGTATACCCTCTTATTACCTGTCTATCACTGACACCAACAGATAACATACATATAGTTTCCTATCACTGCATATACCAATGAAATATTTCTGTCATGCCTTAGGTTAAGTCCAGTCTACATTCAAACATATTATAAACACACGCCGGCACCCGATCGCATCCACATCACAAACAGACTGAAAGAAAAAAAAGAGTCACCGACCCTAAGTGGAGAAGGAATCTTTGGGAAATTTTGGATAATTGAATAAAGCACCAATCAGGAGTACCAAGATGTCGCTGACTTATATTCCATCTGCTTGTGATATGTGTGGTACGTTGCCGACGTGAGTTTATGAACATGTTTTACCTTTAACAACGCACATGCTAGGCAATGTAAGTAAAGTAGGTCTTATATAACACAAAGTATTTTATTTTTCCCAACCACACACACACACACACACACACACACACACACACACACATATATATATATATATATATATATATATATATATATATATATATAGAGAGAGAGATAGATAGAGAGAGAGAGAGAGAGAGAGAGAGAGAGAGAGAGAGAGAGAGAGAGAGAGAGAGTTGTGCTCTTGCCTGCGTGAATATATTCTCAAGTGTATAAAGAAAAATGGTGCCTTTAAAATTTAAAAATTTAAAAGCAGGAAAGACCAGCATGTACATACAAAATAACAACAGCCCTCATTCATCTCTTGATGGAATTCTATATATAAATAGAAGCATGTGTTGCATTCCAGTGCTTCTGTTCCAGCAGGGAAAAGCAGCCTCGAGAGTTACTGCACCATCAACCAGTAAGCCATAATCTCAAGGCAACCAAACAGCTCTGATTAATGGAACACGCCTTAGTTTTTATCTTGGCCGTTTGTTTGCTGCTGGCCTCTGCGACTGATGCTTCAAAGGATTCCTCATTCAAAGTATAACGTTATTTCCTAAATAACGAAATATGATTCATTTATTATTTCTCCTACTACTGCTACATGTGGTAAACAGTGAAAGTGTTTTTAATTTAATCAAACAGTTCCAATGCCTTTACGGTCATCTAAAATGTTCTATATTAAAAGAATTTTAAGACGGAACGTTCTAGAATTAGATATGAGGTATGAATGGGTGTACATGTAACACCTGATAATTCAACATTTTTCTATTTATTTATTACGAACTGTAAGCTGTAATATAAGCACTCTTAAATAAGAATAAAATATACAAAGTGTATATATATATATATATATATATATATATATATATATATATATATATATATATATATATATATATATATATATATATATATAAAACAAAATAATATAAAACAAAATAATGCCTAAATGCCTGAAAGAATAACGGATATTAAAAATCTGAAATTTATAGAAATCTAAAATACGTAGAACGTCATTGCACTTTGCATGCAACTGTAACGATTTATGTGGATAGTTACTGAAAGAGGAATTAGTCCATCCAGAGTCAGCCAAGTGCACTATCATACTTTCCATTGGAGCGGTCACCGAGATCCTTTTCCAGAGTACAACCAAAACAAACGTTTTCTTTTCCTCTCCCTTCCTATTTCATTTCCCATCTCCTGCGTGAGCTTCCCGGAGATTACCCGGAAGCGTTTTAGATGAAGTCAACGTTTATGAAGCCTTGTTCAACTAAAACCGGTCATTTTCGTTCTTGAAGACGTTGCTTGTGAAAATGCTTCATAAATCCGTGATTTTCTTTATTCAATTGCAATATACGGGTTTGAAATTTCCATTCCGTTTTCAGCCGTCGGATAATATTCTTAAAAGAAGTAAAATGTGCGATCATGTCATTTTATGAGCAATATAAACACAGCATTGCCGCCTTCGTATCACATCTATCTTGAAAACAATTTCTGAGGCTCCAAATTTTCGGATGTTAAGATTTATTTTCACAGAAAAAAGCTAGAGCAAAATTCGAAGACATTTAAAAACATCAAACTTCCTAATATATTATACGTATGTGTGAGTATATATATATATATATATATATATATATATATATATATATATATATATATATATATATATATATATATATATATATATATAGAGTGTGTGTGTGTGTGAGTGTGCGCCCGCTCGCACGTGTGTGTGTGTTTATCTGAGAGAGTTTACAGATGGATTTAAGTAGTAATACCCAGAATAGAAGTCACCGATTAGTTGCTCTGACAAGCTGTATGAAACTTAATTAATCTAACGTCTATGAGAAACTCAAAATCTTCAATGGTTGTGATCCGGGAATTTGGTTAATCCATCAAACGTTGCGTGGTTCAAAATCTTCTTATTCCCATTTACAGATAATTACGTGTTCCGTAATCGCTAGGAATAAAAGTATTGCTTTCCAAATGCAAGGGAAGGGAACCAATTTGTGTTCATCAGATGAATGCATGCATAACAGTATTTTTTTCTACTCAGTGTTAATTCCTTCTTAATCTCTTTCGATCAGCGAATGGTAATAAATCACCACTTAGCTTGGATCCTACATCTCACCCCTAAACATTTTAAAGGGAACTAAACGGGACAAGCAGAAGACCAGGACTGATCTAGAGGGTCGAAGTTTTTATAAAAGCGCAACTTTCGCAATTTCTTCGTATTTCCGAATTTTATTCCTTTAGCCTCTGTCATTTATATATAAAACAAATGTAAGATAATTTTGCTGAATGGGAAAAGAGAAAAGGAAGTAGTTGTGAAGTAAATCCAAACATTAGTTATGGAATTTCTTAACATGCATCAATAAAAAATATTTTTAAGCATCATAACTCTGAAGTTAGTGACGATAGGAGGAAAGTGAAAATGCAAAAAAAAAAAAAAAGACAAACGAGTAGCGAACTCGTGGAGGCACTGATGTTTGGGAAATATCAAGATGACAACTGAAATTATAACTTAAATTAACAAATAATATTGCAAGCAATATAAGAGAATATTAAGAAACATAATACTAAGGGTTAATCACATTAAAGTTAACTTTTTTTAAAGTCACTTGCTTAACTGAGACCAAATCAATTTACGTCTAATAAGCTGAGCGAAAAGCATGACGTCTATTGAATACTATCGTAGGCAACAGGCCAAATTTCCATTGCTGTAATTATATTAGGAAACCTTGTGAAAATCACTCGACCAGAAATCAGAATAAATATTTTCAGTCCTGAAGCAAAATCATTTAGGGCACTATTCACTGTGTTGTCAACTTTTCAATAAAACATGAAATGTCAATGGACACGAATAGCTTTCCTGTTCCTTCAGACTCTCAGAAATTGTCGAGTATACTTTCAAAGATCGTCAATGAATTATTTCACCATCAGGACCTTTTGCCTGACAACAATGACTAGAGGGAATTTCATATTCCATAATATCAGTAGTTCGTATCTCAGAGTTCACAGGCGAAATGGCTTTTCAGTGTTCAGTTTATCTTAATAGTAATCAAGAAGCACTTTTGAAATGTGTGAACACTTAATGAAAAATACATAAATGAAATTATTTCACAGCATTTCTGCTATCTGTCTGAGCCCCTGATATTGCATGTAAATCCCGTGCGCTTTAAACAGCTCAGGGAAGCAAGCCCTCCTAATTGTGGAAAGCTTCTTTGACTAATCGGGAACAGCCTGCAATGACTATCAGACTTTGTCTTACGTGAGATGTCGAATGTCGAAAACATTAAACCAACAGTCTCTGGCTTGTTGTAAGAACATTATGTAGATTTTCATTTACCTGTTAGAAATTCGAAAAAGAAACTTGAACATTGAAAAAGAAAGTTTCTGGCTTGTTGTAAGAACATTATATAGATTTTCATTTACCTGTTAGAAATTCGAAAAAGAAACTTGAACATTGAAAAAGAAAGTTTCTTCGAATAAATTGAAGAACGAGAACTGAACGTTATTTGATATATTTTACTAGTAAATGAACCCTGAATTTTTCCGAGAGTAAAGCAATCGTCCTAGGAAACTAAATGAAAAATTACTGGTCCAGCAAAAGAATTGTTAGGAGGAAGTATTAGGAAATATATCATAATGACGGTGATGAAGATTATTTGTATTATTTCTATTTAGAGAGAGAGAGAGAGAGAGAGAGAGAGAGAGAGAGAGAGAGAGAGAGAGAGAGAGAGAGAGAGAGAGAGAGAGAGAAAGTCACCTTCCACATCCTATAATACCGCATTAATACCTGTTACAATATGCCTTTCATTAGGATTTTTGCTTGCGTGACATCATTTTCCTGTCTTACAACAGAATGACTCGTACCAAAATTACTTAATGATGTCGATAAAACAGACAAAACAAAATAACCTGATTGGAAGGACTCCTAGAGTCATATCTCCAAAGAGCGAACACTCTGAGGACGAAGAAAATTATATTCGAACGCGACTAAGCCCCTCGAGAGAGGAAGTAGGAAACGGTCCAACACAAAGGACAGATATTGTAGAAAATCACGTGAGGAAATGTGATTGAAAAACGTGATACTGTTGTAGAAAATCACGTGAGGAAATGTGATTGAAAAACGTGATACTGATGAGGAAGAGGAAGTTTATAAACATAAATAAAAAATATCACGAAGAGAATTATATGATGCAAAATTTTTTAAAACATTGAGCAAGGAAGAAATAAAAGGAAGTGTCAAACGCAAAGGGAAATAAATAACTTGAAGAGAATTACATGAGAAAATGAGGTTAGAAAAAGTGGGTTAGGCGAAGAGAAAGAGGAAAGTTCAAACACAAGATGTTGGAAAAATGTTTGTTTGAATGATATGACGAAATAAATATGAAATCTATTTTGTGATTAAAACGAAATCCAAGATGAGTTAATGAGATGGTGCGAGAAAAAGAAACATAAAAAACACTGATAAAGAAAGAACTTTCCAAACATGAAGTTTAGAGAAAGAATATTAATTTTTATTCGGATTGCAAGTTTTCCCTGAAATAAGATTGTGATATTTAGTTTTGAATAAAGTTTCTTTTAGTTTTTTTGCTCTAGAGAGGGTTTTCAACCTTTTTCTGAAACCTTTATTGGGTATTTATAATCAAAATAGAATCACTTTGTATAAATAAAACAAACGAAAAACATTCCATTGTGACACCTTTGTACTGAAGGGAAGTAAGAGTTTCCTAAATACAAAGATTGAAACACAAAAGAATTCATTAAAGAAAATTGTTGATAAAACTGATTAAATGGCATCAAACAAACAAACAAACAAACAAAAAAACTAAAATTTTGTTGTTGAAACCTTTATTCCCTTTTATAATCGAAATAGAATTTTAAAACCTATTTTTGTTTGCTGAATTATTAAAGGAAATACAAAGAGATGGCGCTTTATTTCGTGTTTAACTGATTAAATGGCATCAAACAAACACACATAAACAAATAAAAACTAAAATTTTGTTATATATCGTTTTATATTTTTGTTTGAGTATTATTATAGGAAATATATATATATATATATATATATGCACATAATACATAAATATATATATATATATATATATATATATATATATATATATATATATATATATATATATATATATATATATATATATATATACATACATACATATACCATAGGCAACTTACAGGCAATTTATCACAAATTATTTTAATAACAAAATGTCCCCTTTTCAACTAATGTACTTTTCAGCCACAAGTTTATGTTTAGTAATTTTAATGCTCATCAAATCTTCTCTCCCATAAAATGTATCTAATGTTGTATTTCTTTATTTTGCTGAAAACTTATCACTCATTTCATAATCCTCTTCCTATGGCAGTGTTACCAAACAGTTTATTTATTTAAATATCACTTCTAATTCATTGTATGCACTTACTTTCAATACATTCCTATTTTTCTTTTATCCTTGTGTAACACGAATGACACAAAACACATTTTCTGTTCCCCTTCTTTTCATTTCTCACGGGATTTTTATATTCAGGCACTGCGTATGATGTAATCCTGTATGTATATAATATCTATATTTAATCTACCGTAATAGTCCTTTCCCCTTCTTATCCCTAACCGCAATATTTTTGCAAGCATTAGCATGATCCCCTACGAGAGCTTTCTGTGGCTTTTTCATACACTGGCAATAATTAATACTGCAATTAGTAGAACTGTAATCTCAAAATTCTTAGAATAAGTTTCCTTCATTGCTAACATTTGTTTATTTCTGTATGAGTTGCTCTCTACCTCTTAAATAATACAGTCTCTTGAGCACATTTTTCTGCAACAGCACCAAATTTTAGTCGTCTTTGGGGTCCACAAATTCCATTGCTTTTGTCTATTTAACTTAATGGAACATTACTGGAATTATCTTAACAGATGGATAAGGTTTTGAAGTTCTTGCATCGTCGTCAGTTCCTGTATCCTGGTTTTCCATTACTTTAATAGGTGTCTGATTTACGTATAATTTTCTGAAAATTTCGAGAAATGAAAAATGATTTACTTAACGGATGAACCAAATCTAAAGGATACGGATCTAAAATAAGAGGGTAAAAGGATGTTAACCACTATGTCATAAAATTGAGACACTGGGATCTTAGCAACTGAACGCATAAATAACATACATAACAGCATATGTGAAAGTTTCATAGGTGTACACAATTTAAGAAAGGCAATAATATCAGAGATAAAAGGTAGAAACTATAATGATAAGAAACTTAAGGAGGGAAGAAGTTGGAATGGGCATAAAAATAATCATCATTTGTATGGCTTAAAATTAGGTAATCGAAATATAACCAAAAAAAAATCATCGAAGAGGAAAACACTCGCAGAACAATAGGAATGCACGAATATATATATATATATATATATATATATATATATATATATATATATATATATATATATATATATATATATATATATATATATATATATATATATATATATATATATATATATATATATGACTTAAAATTAGGTAATTTGCTGGTACCTTACATACTCGGCGCATTTTCACTGAAACCAGCGGTGGAGTTCCCTGACCTCCTGCATGAAAAAGGACCGGAAGACGACATCGCCTCACTCGACGTTGAAAGTTTATTTACGCATGTTCCCGTCGAAGAAGCGATCAGCATCATCCTTGATCGTGTATGCAGGTCCGACAAGAGCCCGCTGCCTATTTCCGAAGACGTCCTCCGAGATATGCTGAAAGCCAGTACTACGGAGGCCCCTTTCCTTTCTCATCGGGGGAATTATTTCGGCAAGTAGACGGAGTCGCCACAGGATCCCCACTAGGGGTCCTTTTTTGCAAATATGCACATGGCCACCTTCGAAGAAAGGACCTTCCGAGAGTATCAAAAACCTAAAATTTATGAGCAGTACATCGACGATATATTCGTCACAATAAAAGAAACCGACGATGCCAGAAAACTAGCAGATGCTCTGAAAAGAAACTCGGTGTTCAACTTCACCACAGAGCACAGCTAGCAAAAGACTTTACCATGTCTTGACGTCCTGGTAAAACAACAAGAAGGCCAGTATAAAACGACCGTGTATACAAAAGCAGCGAACGCTGGTCGTTGCTTGAACGCACAAGGAGAATGCCCGGACGCATATAAAAAGTCTGTCGTGAGTGCGTATGTCAACAGAGCCTTCACACACAGCACACCGTGGAGAGACATACACAACGAACTGGACAGAGTTCGCCAACTGTTGACAAACAACGGCTATGTTGATCAAATCATCGAAACTGCAATAAAAAAGAAAATGGATGAATTTTACCAATCCAACACGACAACGAAAAAGGAGAGTCTGATTATATACCATCGTCTACATTTTGGGTCTACATACAAGGAGGAATGCCGCGCACAACGTGGAACAGTAAACAGAGGCGTAACCCCAAAAGCCCCTTACCACAAAATAAGCCTCAGAATATATAGTCAGCCGAACCTTGTAGCAGCCCTAACAATGAAGAACAGCACTGCCCGGGGTGACCGAAGGAGATGTGCACGAACGTAGTTTACAAATTCATTTGTCCAGAGGAGATGTGTAAATCTCACAGCCAAAACTACATCAGGCACACTACAACGACCCTTCGGAGACGCATGCTGGCTTCTAGAAATCAAGGCCATTCATCAACATTATACAGATGTTCACGACAGGAAGCCATCTCTGCAAGAGCTGATAGAAGGCACCCAGGTCGTACACAGAGGGGATAACTATGGTCGACTCTTAATAGCCGAAGCCGTAAGCATCGCTGTCCAGAAACCGACCCTGAATATTCAACATGAGTCGGATCATACACTCCCCCCTCCAGCAGGAGAAGGAATGCGCGAGCCAACATGGACCAGACAGCACACCCCCAACCATCGGACTCACCGCGCCCCATAGGGGGCACGATAGCGCCCAGCAAAGACCAAGTAACGTGCTTGCTCAAGTCGCGGAGGCCCCGCCCAACACGAACCTCCAGTCGTTAATCAACGCAGAACCTTTGGACGCACACATACGCGCAAATTTAATCTTTCACACATTTATATATAAACAGACATTTGTTTATTTGTACCGTTTACATATGCAATACATTTCATTTAAATTTGTACCTTATTTTCTGTATTTGCAAACTAACATTTAAGACTTTACTAAATTTTACACAAATTTTAGGAAACACCAGCAGATAATATTATATCTTGAATATTTATTTAACCACATGTTTAAATTTTCACTTTTGTACTCATACATGTTCTCTGTACCCAAAGCAACGCCCTGAAATGGTTAAGCTGTTAAACCCTTGACCAACCAGTACCCAGACCTCAAGGTCATTCTCCCCACACGATGATATAAAAGGTCGAAAGGTCGCATTGCATGTCATTAGTCGCTAGATAATGCCATAAAGGCGAAACAGCTGTCGCGACAAAAATCAATAAATGGAAGAAGGAAGTCGGCGTATTTTTCACCAGAAATTGACGAACGAGAATCAGAAAAAACTCAGACGGTATGAAGATACCTGCAAGAAACTTATTGATGCCACTAAGGCAATTGCTTTCAACGAAAACTGTGTAAGAGAAAACTACGCCCTAAAAAAAAAAAAAAAAAAATATATATATATATAATATATATATATATATATATATATATATATATATATATATATATATATATATATATATATATATATATATATATATATATATACACACATACATACTGTATATATATTGTTCGTGATGCGGGTATATAAGTATATCATCATAAATGGAATCACCATCAATAAAAAATAAATACTTTTAAAATAATTTTAACTCTATAAAAGAATTTAAAACAAAAATAGAGTTATGATTGTAAATGTACGTAAAGAGAAAGTACTGACAGTAATTTTTGAGGATGTAAGTTATTCACTCATTTCTGATTTATAATACAAAAATATCAAAAAGGAGATAGTTCAAATTAAAACTGAATATCAAACATAATTATCCACAAATGGCTTGCATATGATAACATCACACCTTTTTAAAAGTAACTTAAATTTAATCGAAACTCAATCATTTAATCAATTCTTATTTCAGTCTTATATATCATCCATTACAATAACCAACCCGACGGACGCTAACAAACCAATAATTTAACTGCTGCATTGTATATGAGCCTCCAGTGCAATGATACTTTTATAACATCAGTTGTATTTGATACAGTATCTCCAGAGAGGGTTCACTAGCAATATGTCAGACACATCTACACACAGTGCGTTATCAATGTTACATTGCACGCTTTTTGGACATTGAGGCGATTATTTCTCAATAATACTTACAGGTCATCTATATATGTAACTTATACAACGTATTACGCATCTTTCTGCAACACTTCTGAATTATAATCCATGTACAGTGCTATAAATTTAGTATCATGCACCCACACCCACACACACACACACATACCTTTTACACACACATATGTATATATATTATACATATATATGTAATATACATACCTTTTTATTTTTTTATTTACATCCTAAAATGGTATTCCCTTTGGTTTTAAGCAAGCATTTTGGAGTGACATGTACATATATATATATATATATATATATATATATATATATATATATATATATATATATATATATATATATATATATATATATATATATATATATATATATATATATATATATGTATGTGTGTGTATATGTGTGTGTATATGTGTGTATATATAGTGTATGTATGTATATATGTATATACATACATATATATACATATATACATACACACACACATATATATATGTGTGTGTATATATCTATATACTTTTACCAGATATATATATATATATACAATATATCTTATATATATATATATCTTATATATTTATATATGTACATGTCACTCAAAATCCTTGCTCCAAGAGCAAAAATTAAAGGGAATACCATTTAGGATGTGTGTGTGTGTGTAAGGGTGTGTAGAATTACTGGTCACTTACATACCAGATATATATATATATATATATATATATATATATATATATATATATATATATATATATATATCCTATATATATTTGGATTATATATGTAATCAGCTTGATAGGCCTTAAAAGATCCAAGAGCAAGAAATACACACACAAAACAAAGTGACATCTTCTCTAAAAACAAACATCTTCACGTTCGAACTTGCTACCCGGCAATCTTGGGAAGAAAAGGCGTTGGGTTTGATACATGAAACAGTGACAAGCGATGTCAGGCATCCCGAAAAAGCAAGAAGAATTCGAAAAGTCCTTAAGAAGGCATTGTGGTTATTACAGAAATGGGAATAATATATACGTTAAAAGATAAATATATATACACATATGTATATAATATATATATATATATATATATATATATATATATATATATATATATATCTATATATATATATTTCTCAACATATGGTTTGGCTATCGATCAAGATCTGTAATGTTAGACAACTTGTCACAAACTAGTATGAAAATAAAATGTTTGATTAATATACTTTGCAGGCCAAATTTTGGGTTTAATATTTGCAATGCACAACATATCTCCCCTGCCATAAAATTTGTCCAGTGTTATATTTTTTTATTTTGCTGAAAACGTACTACACGTTTGAAAATCCTCTTCCCAAGGATTACCAGCGAGTTTGATTAACTGTCACTTCTTAATTATTTTATGCACTTACTCTCAGTACATTTTTATTTCACATTTTTCCTGGTTTAAAGCGAATTTCACAAAACAAATCTTGTTATTCCCCTCAATTTCATTTCTCACAAGATTTTTATATTCAGTCACTGCATACAATATAATCCCTAACCACAATATTTTTGCAGCATTAACTGGAGCCCCTATAAGAGTTTTCTTTGGTTTTTCCGCACTTGCTATGACTTATAACGTAATTAGTAATACTGTAATATCGAAATCATTAGAATAAGTTCCAATTATTTCTATCAACTGTTTATTTCTGTATGACTTGTTCTATATCTTACATGTTATATCCAATTGAACTCAATTTTCTTCAACAGCACCAAATTTTAGTTCTCTTTGGGGTCCACACAATTTATTTTATGGAATATTACTAGAATTCTCTTTATGATTGGACATTTGAAGTATTTGTATCGTCTTCAGTTCGTGTACACTCGGTTCTTGTTTCAGTAGCAGATTGGCTGTTTGATTTATTCTTTTATTAAAAAATTCAGGAAATGAAAAATGATATGCTGAAAGGATGTACGAAATTAAATGGCTACGGATCTAAAAGAAGGTAAAAGGATGTCAACCACAACGAATAAAAAATTGCAACACTGGCATCCTTAGCGAATGAACGCATAAATAACATAGGCAATTTTAACTTAAAGCATATCCAAAACTTTCATACATGTAGACAATGAAGGAAGTGTAAAAATATCAACGATAAAGGTAAAAACCACAATGATCATAGCACTAAGGAGAAATAGGACACAGATGAAAATAGGCATACAATAATCATTATTTTCATGGTTTAAAATCAGCTAATCGTAACATAAAAACTAAAAAGAAATCGAAGAGAAAAGTATATACATGCATATTATATATTGTCACCATGTGTACCAAGTACCTGGGTATTACTCAA
Organism: Macrobrachium rosenbergii; assembly: GCF_040412425.1. Classification (NCBI taxonomy): domain Eukaryota; kingdom Metazoa; phylum Arthropoda; class Malacostraca; order Decapoda; family Palaemonidae; genus Macrobrachium; species Macrobrachium rosenbergii. Next base: position 38,630,339 of record NC_089746.1, read on the forward strand.
CTAGTCACAAAATCCAAAAATTTACCTCACTTCAGCCAGATGCCTGAACTCTCATAACAATAAAATTACGACTGAGCACACTAGAGGTAACAGTGATCCCTTAAAACTTATGCATCACTTCAAAAATCACACTAAGTTTTTCAAGATATGTGTGAGGTATTAAACATACTAGAGGAAAAGAGCATCACTCCATCAAACAACTACAATTGTTTCCCTGGTCTTAATTCACTTCAGTAAAACTAAAGGGAACAAAACATGTTTATCACTTTGCCTTATGCACACACAAATAACCCTATTCACTGGTGGTCAACAAATGAAACAATGTGTTTAAGAACTTTAAATACAAAATTTTTTTTTAACTTAAAAATTTATAATTAGAATTCACAATCTGAAAAATTTACGATTATTTGAAAACAACACAAGAGTTTAATTAATTCTTAAACAAGATTAATTCACAAAACTTTAATTTGTCAAGAAATTATGTTAACTAAGCAAAATTGAAACTATTAAGAATTACTCAAGATTTGAAAAGGAAATCATAAAAATGAAAATCAAATCAAGTATGCAATGTTAAAGTATCAAAAATATGTAAAATGCTAAGTAAATAAATGGTAAATCACGAACACAAAAATTGGGCAAAATTATGAAACTGCAAACACAAAAACACACAAAAATGCCCAAAAAAAGAACACACAAAAAAATGCACAAAAGACTTATCAACAATAATTTCACCAAGGCAAAATCTCCCTAGTATTTCTTATTATACTATGGTAATAATAAGTAAAATCCACTTTACCTTTACACAAGCTTGTGAGAACCTTTGTAAAATTCACAAAAACACACTTTCTATGAGGCGCTGTTACACTTCTAATACACTTTTCCTATGATCAGATTTCAAAAAGGGAATGTTATTACTAGTGACCACAAATATATATAAAATTTTATTCTCATCTGAAGGAAGAGAGAGATGAGAGAGAGAGAGAGAGACTGGAGGGAAGAGAGGAGGAGAGAGAGAGAGAGAGAGAGAGAGAGAGAGAGAGAGAGAGAGAGAGAGAGAGAGAGAGAGAGACTAACCAAGTAACTCCTACAAGGTCTCTTACAACAATGACAGCTTCCCAGATTCTACTATGAGAAGTAACCTATGTTGCCACTAAGACATTTTTTGGGAAACATCCCGGGAATCTTCCTTGAAAGGGAAAAAATAACAAGGGAAATTTTCCTGGAGATGGGAAAAGCCACAAGGGTCAAAGAAGGCTCTTTAGCCTGTCATCTCATACCTGTTTAATTGACAAGGGATTTCCTGCCTGCACACTTGTTCAAACAACATGCTTTTGGAGCCAACCACTGTTATCTAAACCTGTCATCCCATATCTCTTTTTAATGACAGTTTAAGCAGATAAGGGAACAAACCTTCCCAAAAAGGGTTTTTACCCTCACCTTGGTCCACAAATATTATCCAAACCTGTCACCTCATCTTTTTTTTTGATGACAGCTTAAGTGGTTTGGGCACGATCCTTTGAAAAAGAGGGGGTTACCCTGTTCGAATAACCTGACACCTGGGTAAACATTAGCCTACCAGCTGTGCAAACATGACTCTAACAGAAAAAAAATCTCTAAAATCACGTAGTCAAACTAACCCTTTTAAGATCTGACAATTGGTATTTCAATAAACAGCATTACTACACACAACACATGACAAATATAATAGAAAATATATAAAAATTTACAGAAAACATATTAAATTTGCAGAAAGTATACATATTAAAAGGCTATATCATTATAATATATATATATGTATATATATATAATATATATATATATATATATATATATATATATATATATATATATATATATATATATATATATATATATAATGTATGTATGTATATAATATGCACACCTTTATAGATCGTTTTATTTACACCCTAGGTGGCATTTCTGTTATGGGTGTAAGAAAGTATTTTGGGATAATATTTATATTTGTGTGTGTGTATGCATATACATATATATACATACATATTTGAGGTTATATACCAGAAATATCTTTTAATTTTCTTTTGTTTTAATTTTCACATTCTATTGTATTTTTTCGTTTTACATGTATTTTGGAATATCATATATATTTATATAAATATATATAGTTAATCATATATATTATATATATATACATATATATATATATATATTTTATATATATATATATATATATATATATATATATATATATATATATATATATATATATATATATATATATATATATATATATATATATATATATATATATATATATATATATATATATATATATATATATATATATATATAATCCAAAAATAATACAGAGTAAATGAAAAAAAAAAAGGAAATTAAAAGATACTTCAGTATATATGTACTTGTCCGTAACGAAGCCTCAAATAACAAAAAATCTGACGATGAAGTATTGATGCACTGTGAAGAACGCGACTATTGTGTGTTAAGAACATTTAAAAATATTATTTCTAGTTTAGTTCCTATCTTAATCTGCTCTAGCCGATGCATGCAGCCATAAATCACAGTGGAGCGTTTTAACGATAAACATCACGGCGAAAATCCTTTTAAGCTGATTTGCGACAAAGAAATATAACAAGACTTGCACGAGGTGACGCTACCTATTCTGGTCCGCTGCAAAACTAAAATTGACAGGTGCTGAAACTTTTTCTTTAATAACAAAGCAAAGAATGAAAAATCAAAAGCATTCCTTTATCAAAAATGAAGAGGAACTGAATTCCTCGTCGGTATGTTCCAATCGAGGAAATGTTCGCTGGACTTCTTTTTCTCAGCGGACATAATTTCATTGAATTCTGTGAGTTATATTCTCTTCATGGAATCGGCGTATAAAAAATTTATCGTTGGCTTTTTTCATAATACGTTCAAGGTTATTCTAATTGTTTCCTGGGGGAATAAGGGGTGATTTATTTCTTTATTTTTGCTCTCTTAAAGTATTTCGCTACAATCATTCTCAAAAAGTATAAGAACTCATTCTTGGACGCAAAACAATAAAATATGTTTGCGTTGGCTTTGAATCCTATGTGATAAAAAGAGATTTACGATCGCTCTAAAAAAAAAGAGACCGTATTAGATCCCTAGATACAAACTACTTTATACCAGTGATGTACGGAAAAGATTTTCTGTTTTATTACCAACTTCTTTTCTCATGTGAAATCATTTTGGTGAATATTTTGCAAGATTATATATCCTTTCAGTTAAGACAGTAATTAGACAGAATTTGGTTATTGTAAACACAATAGCAATTAGTCATGACAATACATGCTAATAAGTGATCAAACGCCATCTTTTCGTAAATGGCTACTCTTTAGCAACATCAAGCTCAGTTGTTTAAAGGTATCAATATCTCTTATTTAACTCAATAGCTTAAGTCTTAAAAAATTTCATCTCCAAAAGATAAAGCAAATAAGAAAAAGACTAATACTTAAACTAAGACCCAAAGAAGTATCTGTAATATTTTATATCTATTATTGACTGGATTTAGATTTTGCTCTCACTCAGTAACCGAGTTCTCTTCCTTGACAGTAAATAACTGACCTTTATTGTTATTACGAGTACTTAAATTTCAATATGAATTCTAAAAGAGACCCTTAAGATGGCATGCATAGGAAAATTTCGCTTCTGTCATCTGTTGGAGAGACCAGTGGATACACATTAGGCCTCTTATCCCATGCACCACCTTGACACGCGAACGTCTTGACATAAGGCCAGCTTAATCCAACTATCCAACAAACCCATTAAATGAAACTAACCATAAACTTTATAACAAGTATTAACGGCGTAAGCCATTAGAAAGACAAACAATCTGAAAGATCAAGACTAGAGAAAAATATATATGAAATTATTTTCGGTGAATCTTCTTACAACAAAGGTCCATTATCTAAGAAAAATTACTTTAGGCGGTCGTAAATTTTAGATGGTTTGTCCAGTACACCAATGCGCACTTACAACTTAATAAACTCAGCGCAATTACCTTTAATCATTTTCGTTTTTATTTTTAATTAAGCGTTTAACAGTTTTGCAAAAAAAAAAACATTCATAAAGTCACTTTAAATCCGCACCTAGTTATTCATCTTATCAGTATATATCCTTCTGTATTGGTATAAACATGCAGATATCATTATATATATAATTAAATTCCTATGAAAATAATAGTTAGGTTTATCACAATAAAAAAGATTTAGGAAAATGTACAAGTAAATAAAATTAAAACACTGCTCCATTTTTTTTAGAAGATCATCTACTTCAGAATTAAACTCTTTAAATAATGAAATACTGCTAAACAAGTGTATACAGTATTATAAGTAACTTCATCTCTTCTTTTGAATTCATTAATATATCTTTTTACTTCATGACCGATTACTGTCTATTTTAAATTCTTTAATTTATGAAAAACTCCAAAACAAGTATATACACTATTTTAAGTAATTTCGTCGCTTATTTTAAATTCATTTGTATATCTTTATACTTCGTGGCTGATTAATGTCCATTTTAAATTCTTTAATTATTGAAAAATATATTAAAAATTAAAATGATTAACAGTATCGAATTGTCTTTTTGTGAATTTTCTTTGTATGTTGCACTGTGCAACTAAGTATATTAGTATGAAGCCATTTTTTTATCTTTATGAACATTTATCATCATACGAGTATAAGCAGTTCTCCCTCATCCCGAATTAGCTACGAATTAACATCGCTAGATATATCCCAAACTTTTCTCCTCCGCTTTTATTTTTTATTCACAACATATGTACGAGGTCATGTGAATGGATAATCTGTGAATGGAAGGAATCCTAAATGCAACATGCATCATATTAATATTATCTGTGAAGCCGGTTGAATATGCTTCTCTCGAGCCCCAGCAGATGGCTTTAGCCTGCACTTTTCACTACTCGGGAGATTTCATTTTAGACTACTGTGCATTTCAGAGACGTCTAATTGATTTTCGTCGATAAAATCTTACTAAACCATCGGATATGGATCGTATTTTAGAAACAGCTATTTGAAGCCAGAGCCTAATTGTCAAAAATATGAAGTGATGTCTAATGTTGATAATAAAGGCACTTATCAGAATAAATCAAAGAAATTTAAAGGGAAACTTAGCTAAATCTAGCAAGGCTCGTAGAGAGAGGCTAGTAAAACGTCATTACTGAAGGCCCTCCCACACACTGATACTTTAGTATGACGTAATTAACTAGACACCCCGCCCATTTACTTTATGAATGAAGACTCTGATGTTGGTAATAGTAGTAATATATGGAATTCTTATATTGGTTCACACACTCAAACACCTACCCTGCGAGTCATGTCTCTAAGTAGAGTACAATAAGGGAATGGACATTAAATGAGAATATTAATTGTGTAATACAGTTCCATGGCGCAATCTACGTTTCCTTTAACTTGAAATATAGACCAAGTCTTACGGTAACACTCCCTGTGAAAACCATGGTTACCCGGGAGTTTCTGTTGCTTCATATTGTCTCAAAGGTTCCGGTTCACGTGTACCTGCTTAGTCCTGCTAAATGAATGTAACATAACGCAAGTGTTCTAACCTTGACTTCCTTAATGCATGATCAATCCCATAATAAATCCACTGTTTGGTACAGCACACTACTCCCCTCTTCATCATTTTATTTGTGTGCCTCTGTGTCAGTTTGATTGTTTCTATATTCTTGATTCATTTACTTGAAACTGACACTAATGTTTGCTGAGTGGTTATCAGTGAGTCTATGTATTCCCGGTTTTATCTATTTATTTAATTTTTTATGGGTTTGAAGTTACTCATTCTTTAAATTTTCACTTATTTTGCTGAGTGGTTATCAATGAGTCTATGTATTCCCGGTTTTATCTATTTATTTAATTTTTTATGGGTTTGAAGTTACTCATTCTTTAAATTTTCACTTATTTTGATCATTTCATTTACATCGTTTATTATATATCTATTTCATTTAGTCATAACTACACTGCAGTGCTGAATGACACTTGTAACTCAGTTCAAGCGGTTGGGTTATACCTGAATTTTATAATCCACTAATCCATTGATTATACTGAACTTTATTGAAACTGAAGGAAATATGAAATAAAAAAACAAATATTGTGATATAAAATTACGTAAAAGGATATGATGTTGTTTGTTTAAGATTAAGCCAGCCTTTTGTGAATCAGAGGGTCTTGCGCTTTGAGCAGACCATAAGTGAAGAACTTTCGATGGAAATTGAGAAAATAAAATTTCGATAATTATCGCATATCCTACTCAAGGTATTGCTTACTGCACAAGAGGGTCAAATATTTTTGTGTTTCAACGATCATTATCAGACTACTAGGAACCCTGTTATTACGTCTGATGTCATAGTTTACGTCACAAGTAGCCTCTCTCTGGGTGCTTACTAAATTTAGCTAGGTTTCCCTTTCAATTTCTTTGATTTTCTTTAATAAGTGCCTTAAGCATCATCCACATCAGACATCACTGCATGTATTTGCCAATTAGGCTGTGGCTTCAAATAGCTATTTCCTAATTACGATCCATATTCGATGCTTTGTAAAGATTTTACCGACGGAAATCTATTAGACACGGCCTTGAAATGCACAGTAGGCGAGGAACTGTATAGGCAGGATGTATAAATTGGAATTATTTTTAGGTCCGTTAATCTAATGTTTTTTACCATGAATCTCATAAATGTCTGGGGTTGATCTGCACCTTGCCTACAAATAAAAGTAATTTACTTTTAATAAAAAACACATATTCCTCGTCTGCATTTTTGGTCCTTCGTGCTAATGGTCTTTACCGTTTGACGTTCGCCAGGTTCAGTTGAGAGAGTACCTTTTGCTTGATATTGGTACCAATACATTGGGAAGTTTTTGTAGGTTAAAATACATGCATTTGAAAGTAGTTACTTCTTACGGAAGTAATTACTTTCAGATAAAGCTAAACGTTCCGTACACATGATCCTTATACCCTTGGAAATGTATTTTTTTAAATTAAGGTTGTTTGATAATGAACGTTCATAAATGTCACTAATCGTGGTCTTTATACCTGCATTACAAGAACACATAGAAGAGGAGAGAGTTTTTAGAAGAAGTGTAAATATGACAAAGACGATGAGCACAGTCTGTATATTTATTAAAGTTTAGCAGGAGTCTATTTAATCCTGAAATGGAATCGTAACTCAGGCAATGCCAACAGACACTGAGAGAAAACACACAGAGAACTAAATTCAGTGATTTGTAATTCGAAAACCGGTTAGTTAGGCTGATATGAATATGAAATTCCTTCCATTTCTTCCGCAATCTGTTTTTCGGCAGTGAATCTGAAATATCTCGTTGGGTGAAGCCTCCTTTCCCTTCACATGTAAGTAAGAACATAAACTCCGTTCATAGTTTACCATTTAACGTAAAAGCCTGCCTGTAGTATAACATATCGCTTGGTATAAACCTAGTTTCATCTCTGATAATGTGTATCTTCTTTTATCATCAGCGGTGTGCACCCATTTTCTCACTTCATGACCTCGTGTTTTCCAGAGCGAATGATTTGTATTTTTTGCTCTAGATTACAATGCTAAATAATGTATTGAACCGAATCCTTACATTATGGAAAGCTTCACTACATATTTGAATGGACGGAAGGTCTACATCAGTTCCTTCTCAACTTCACAATAAGTCCGTTAGGAGATGGTCTTTTTAGCAGGATTTCTTAAATCAAATTTACAGATACCCAGATACCTTTACTGAGGTTCACGTTTTCATTGGTGGTATATGAGTTTTTGTTACCCAGTAAATGAACATATACCTTATACCTATTCTTACACCCATCTGCGTGTTCTTTCATTAGTTTCCCTGTCTAGACGATAGAGCGTTATAGATTTTCCCTATTTACATACAGGTTTTATTAAAAGGTATTGCTCTGTTGTTAGGGCGAGTTAGAAACAGGTAATAAGAGATTTTCTCATCTGGTCATCTCCACTTTTACACAAGTATAGGAAATGAACATTTGCATAATATATTTGTTGCTTGCTTGGGATGTATGTTTAAAGGACCTTTACCGAGAAGAGACGCCACTCGGCACTCTTCTGCAACTATATGCTGTAGAAGAAAAAAGGTTTTTGGTCCTTTCAGTATAACTTTTGTTTCAGCAGGAACATTGCGGAAAATCTTCTGAGAGAAATTACATGTTCATTTTTCCTTCCAAACTTTGTATCAAGTATCAATGATGTCATACCTTTATTTCTATGGGCTGCTTTTCGAAACCCTCTTCTGTACTGGTTTCTAAGAAGTCGCGTATGCTAAGATATTTTCCCCATTGTCAATTTTCTATGTAGGTGGGTTCATGCGAATAGATGATACATAAAGGGTATTTACATTAAATGCAAACTGCATTGTAGTAAGGGGTTTTATTTTTATTATGAGTATCAAAATCCTTCAATATCCGCCAAATCTGTTTTCACCTGTGGGTCCCTTGTACCATCAAAGTATTATTGCCCTAAACACTAGGCCATTCATCGTTACAGCCTTTTGCTGTATTACATCCTCACCGGATATGAGCGTAGTTTCATCGCTGACACTGATTCCCACTTTAATCATAAGCGGGTGTGTTCAGTTTCTCACTTCATGACGCTGTTTTCCAGAGCAAATGGTTTGTGCTCTTGAATGAACTAAACCTTATTACCCCTAGGCTTTTTTTTTTATTTCCTGTGGATTAAGAAATCCATATATGGTTTGCCATGTTAACTTAATATTAAGCTGAAAAGATTCGCCATTTTAATGTGCGGGAGGTCTTTATCATATCCCGTCCAAAAAGAAAGATGAACCCAAGGAAATGGTAATTTTCAGCAGGTATTTTCTTTATGATTTAGTTAAAGATGTAAGGATACTTTTCCTTTACACGAAACCGATAAAGCTGCTAGTAATATTACCTTTTAGATTTTACATAGCGTTATCCTGAAACATTATAAGAGGCAAGCACAGAAAAGTATACAAAAAAATTAACTGTATTCTCTCTCTCTCTCTCTCTCTGAAACTAACATATAAAAATTCTAACTCAGATCACAAGCCAGTACGCATCAACTAACAAAATTTTTCAAAAAGGTTTATTATATCAGTATCAGATACAAGGTGGCAACGCTCCTCATACAATATTTAGCAATGAAGATAAATATTTTCATACCAAATGCTCGTGTTGATACTTACACCCACAACACAAAGTTGCAGGTAAGCTACACACCCACACCCACACACACACACACACACACACACACACACATATATATATATATATATATATATATATATATATATATATATATATATATATATATATATATATATATATTATATATATATATATATACACAGAGAGAGAGAGAGAGAGAGAGAGAGAGAGAGAGCTATGTTTATGTATATATATATACATATATTACATACATATATATATATATACGTGTGTATATATGTATATATATGTATATAGAAGATATATGTATGCCTTCCATACCATATCATTTTAAGTTTCATTGTTTACTTCAACTGCAACTGTTACATCATGGTCCTACAGAAACGGTCTATTAGATCTATTGGGCTTCCGTCCTTACGCTGCTGTCGATAAGTTTACCGTTATGGGAAGGCCTTCGAAATATGATATGTTAACTTTCATAGCTTCAAGGACAACTTAATATTAATAACCTCGAGTTTGGGGCTTATACAGCCATACAATACACAATCCAGCTAGATTCTCTCTCTCTCTCTCTCTCTCTCTCTCTGGAATGAGGAAACTCGTACAGAAAGACAAACACAATATTTGAACAGTCTTAAAATCTCTCTCTCTCTCTCTCTCTCTCTCTCTCTCTCTCTCTCTCTCTCTCTCTCTGAAAGAATGGAAACGACAACAGTAAAACAAATAACATAAAAGGAAAAGCCTTGTTTAATATAACTATTGCAACCTCTCTCTCTCTCTCTCTCTCTCTCTCTCTCTCTCTCTCTCTCTCTCTCTCTCTCTCTCTCTCTCTCTCTCTTGATAAATAAGCAAAGTTACTACAACAGTAAAAAAAAAAAAGACTTGAAGTATTGTTTTAGGCCTACATCCACGGCTTGTCACCTGACGAAAGATCATCAATCTCCCTGCCAATAGATTTAAAGGGGAACTGGGAAACAGTTGCCATCTCCTGGTATCAAATGGATACTGCTGTGTGGCAAATCTGTACACAGCAATGTCATATTCTTTGAGGATATACGTAAGGCGTTGTTTTGATCAAATGAACCATTAAAAAACGAAAAATCCTTTCTGATGAGTGCAGCTCAAACCTTTGCCTTAACTTTGTTTCAAGGAAGACAAGGAAAATAGAAAAATTGTGTTGATGGAAAACAAGCGGGCTTATTTTCATTGCTACTGCGTTAAAAGAACCTAAAGAGGCAAGGAGAAACAACTTTTGCTAGTGGCATAGCTGTATGTTGCATAGGCCACACTTGGTAGAAATAAATAATAAACATATATTCAACTAGAATATAAATGATAAAGAACTATATATTTCAAAGTTGATTACCAATATAACCCTGGCTGTTACAAACACCTGCCTGAATAAAAACAAAATTCTCGGTGGTCACTAGAATGCTATAAAAACAACTCTTGTCACAGCTAAAATTTCCTAATTTTAAAATAGAAATGTCACTGATAAAGATCGCTGGAAAAATGTTTATATTTTTCTGTGTGGCCTTTACATTTTCTCTACTTTTTCTATGCGTGTGTGTAACAATTCTTGTCTATATTTTTTTTGGTGGCCTTAACATTCTTGTCCGCATTTTGTATGCTTTGGTCTCAACATTTTTGCCTATATTTTTGCGTGGCCTTAACATTCTTCTCCATATTTTTCTGTGCGTGGCTGTAACTTTCTCGTCTATATTTTTTGTAACCACAACGTTCTCGTCTGTATTTTGTGTGCTTGGTCTTAACATTCTTGCCTATATTTTTCTATGTGAGGCCTTAACATTCTTGTCAGGGATATGTCAGTTTTTGCTGGCAGAAAGTAATCTTTAAGGGCCTTGTTTCTTTAATTCTCCAGAGAAAAGTTCACCGTCATCAAATTTCATTAAGTCACTGAAATGTGATACACCATTTTTAATTTCCATTGCATTTTTCCATTTTGATTTTGGAAACTATTTTTTTTTAATTTGTGTTACGGGAAAATATTGACAGACATGCCAAATATAAAGGTGATAATGAGCGAAATTAATTTTTAATCTTTCACTCAAATGAGAAAAAGTTAGTTTACAGAATAAACTCCCATTAGTTGCTCTCTTTCCTGGAAATTCTATTCGGCACTGATCGCGATAAATTCTGGGAAAAGGATATGTGTAGGTGATAATATAAATCTGAATGATATAAACAAATCAATTAATGCAGATTTGTTGCCAAATGGAATCACATACGGGATACATTATGAATTAACATCAATGAGAAAATATACGAAATTATGTGACAGAATTCTCTCTCTCTCTCTCTCTCTCTCTCTCTCTCTCTCTCTCTCTCTCTCTCTCTCTTGCAGTTCTTCATTGGACGGGTTGGTATCGTTCTCGGCTAGCACTCTGCTGGGCCCGCGTTCGATTCTCCGACCGGCCAATGAAGAATTAGGGAAATTTATTTCTGGTGACAGACATTCATTTCTCGTTATAATGTGGTTCGGATCCCACAATAAGCTGTAGGTCCCGTTGCTAGGTAACCAATTGGTTCTTAGCCACGCAAAATAATCTCCTTCGGGCCAACCCAAGGAGAGCTGTTAATCAGCTCAGTGGTCTGGTTAAACTAAGGTATACTTAACTTTATTTTCTCTCTCTCTCTCTCTCTCTCTCTCTCTCTCTCTCTCTCTCTCTCTCTCTCTCTCTCTCTCTTTAATGATAGTCGTGATTTACTTCAACCAACATGAAGTTTGTTGTACATACATCCATACATAGTACATGTATTTTAATTACCTATTAATGAATGTAACACACAACATCGCAATAGTAGTTTCCCTTCATGTCTCATTTTCTCTTAGATTTACTTCAAACGAACTGAAGAGTGGATACATACATACATACATACATACATACATACATACATACATACATACATACATACATACATTAGCATAAAAACCCCAAGTCTTGTAATTACCTATTAATGAATGTAACACATTCAACAATACAATACCAGTTTCCCTTCATGTTTCATTTTCTCTTGGATGACCTTCTTAGGCTTCCTTTTGCTGTTTGCCAGAAGAAAATATAAATGATTACGTCTCTGTGATTCAGTGTTTTCGTTGATACAAATCAAGAACACCTGAGAATCCCCTTGCCTCATTATCAATTAGCGAAGTCAAAATTGGAGTGCTGTCAACCTTTATAAAAAGTAAGTTCTCTCTCTCTCTCTCTCTCTCTCTCTCTCTCTCTCTCTCCCTGTTCGTTTGCCATTACCCTATAATTAGTTTTGGACCCAAAAAGTAGTTTTTGTCTTGCTGGAGATTGTTTGAAAAGATTGTAATTAGTGTTCTCAACTTGCAAATAAACTCCCGTTTATCGACAGCCCAACTTTAATGAATTACATTTTTCTCTTGACGAAAAATAGAACTTTTAGGGAAGAGAAGCAGTAATATGAGGCCCGAAAATAGAGGAGAGGAGTTTCTTTTGTTACGAATTCGAAAGTCGTCCCATCTCCGAGGGGCCTTAAGGTGAAAAATAGCAAAAACTGGAGACAAAAATGTCTTTCTTCCAATGTCACTATTCTTTCTCACTGTCTACCGTGCAGCAATTTTTTTTATTAAAAAGAAAAATGCTGAGGATTTTATAGTGAAATTTCTTGACTGGGAAAATATAATTTATTTTATGGAATAAAACATGCGCATGTAGTCTACATTCAGTTTATTTTTTAGATAAACATTTCTGTTGTTCTTGATAAGAATCAAATAGATATTGAGAGGTTGCATACTCAAAGAGTAGGAGTATTATACGAATAGCCTCGAAAAATTAATAAAGAAATGGCGGGCTCATAATCTTTTCTCACTTTATCATTTATTTTGTAAGCCTTAGGTGCATTTCACTGCAAAATTTACTGTTGCATGAAATTAATAATTTATTTTTGTAATTCAGGGACAAACAAATACACAAAGGAACCTAAAAGACTAAGTTATTTGTGCCACTTTTCAAGGAAATACGATCTTTTGAAAATGATTTCACATATCAGAGACAGGTACTTACTATTGCAAAAAATATTTCATGACTTATGTCTATTTTTGGCTAGAAGTAAGGATGAACTCACTAGCAATAATTAATTTATTTTTGCAGTTTCCAAAACCGTTGGAAATCAAATATTCTCAGAATTACTTTCTCTCAAGATGATTTCTTAACAAAAAGAACTTTTCCATGTTGTTAACTGAAAATGGTAAAACTAAATTTAGAAACCGGAAAATGAATTAATATAAAAGCATAGCCACTGACGTAAAATCAATTGCCAGTGTAGTTGACTTGTAACATTCAAGAATCAGCAGTTCTAAATGGTCTCTAGGATCTAAGCTCAAATGAAACATTGTTAACTCTGCAGCTTTTGCTGGGGTCCTCAACTTGTTTCACTCTTTTTATGACATTTTAGTCATGACCAAAGTCAGAAATGACATAAAATAGACAAGGCTAAATTTAACCTTAAATGAAATAAAAACTAACGAGGCTAGAGGGCTGCAATTTGGTATGTTTCATGATTGGAGGGTGGATGATCAACATACCAATTTGCAGCCCTCTAGCCTCAGTAGTTTTTAATATCTGATGGCGGACAGAAAAAGTGGACAGACAGAAAAAGTGTGGACGGACTGACGAAGCCGGTACAATAGTTTTCTTTTACAAAAACTAAAACATATGGCTTAACATTTCACTGACATGTGAACATAAGGACATAAAGTAATGAAATACAAACATGAGTATTTTTAAATCATTCGCAAATATAAAAATAAACAGATCTTCATACTTTTTTTTTAGAATTATGACATGCAATGCAAAATGATATTTTCTAATTTGAGACTTCTTATGTTTATAAGTTATAATTACCTCCAAAAATACAAATCGCCTGGTCGCCCATGTTCTCTAGTTTTCCGGGAAATTTTTAAACCTCATGAGTTCCTAAGGAAATATTTTCGATGAGATTCGTTATATACTACCAGAATTTCATATATTTTTATTGTTGGGCCGCGGATAATAAAATGACATCTAATTCGATTTCTATTTATAGGCAATCAAGTAAAACCAGAAAGCTTTTTACGATAAAATGTAAAACATATTTCTTTTTTAGAGACATAGCATTCAATGTTATTCCCAAAAACTACCTTTGTAACTGAATGCGAGTGTTATTTCCATTATTAATAGTGAATTAGGTTCCCGGTATAAAAAGATAATTTCATTTTAAAAGCGAGTTAGTTTCAGATATAAATTCCCAGCTCTTCACCACTGGAGGGAACACACTTTATTCAGGTGCTTTATTAAAAGTGAGATTACTCAGGCACTTACCCAAAATTACTCTTCCGGTGTTAAGCGATTTTGTCTTTATGTTTTCCATCATTAAACAGAAAAAACTTTTTCGCATAACTAGAATTCTTTTGACATCATTTGTTTACAAAAGAATAAAACATTTGTTTTCCTAATTAAAAAATTACTATGTTTTTCATAACATGGTAGTAGTAAAATATTATCAGACAGTTAATTAAAAGCAATGTTCGGCTCTCTAAATTGTATTATCAGTATCGTCAACACTTATAATTACGTTTCATTTTTCCCTCGTTTGTTAATGAAATATACTTTTATTAGTAATTCAGGATTTCACAATCACATAATAAATAAAAACAGGCTTTGTACATCAGACCAAACAATACTTCGTACATCATAAATTCTACTGTTAACATGAAATCCATTTTCGAATCGAGCGTTGCACATTTGTCATTTTTAGTTTCCTGCAAAAGAAAACTATTGTGCCGGCTTTGTCTGCCCCTCCGCACTTTATTCTGGCCGCACTTTTTTCTCTCCGCAATTTTTCTGCCGGCCTCAGATCTTAAAAACTACTGAGGCAAAAGGGCTGCAAATTGGTATGATCATCCACCCTCAAATCATCAAACATACCAAATTGCAGCCTTCTAGCCTCAGTAGTTTTTATTTCATTTACGGTTAAAGTTAGCCATAATCGTGCTGCTGGCAACGCTATAGTATAGGCCACCATCGGGCCGTGGTTAAAACTCATGAGCCGCGGCTCATACAGCATTATACCGAAACCACCGAAAGATAGATCCATTTTCGGTGGTCTGATTATACGCTGTAGCGGCTGTACAGAAAACTCGATCGTGCCGAAGAAACTTCGGCGCATTGTTTACTTAACATTAATCCGGATTCGTGATTTTCTTTCCTTACAAGTTTATGTCTCCGACTTACTGACTTTTGTATTTAACGTTAATATGCTTGCCTTTAACATCCCAAAAAAGACAATCGTTGTACTACGATACAGGATGCGTTTACGCCCTGATCAAAGGATAGTTAACTTATACAAAAATTTATTAATTTTTGTTACAAAACGATACATAATAAATTTTCCTAAGTGATCCCTTTAGAGTTATAATTCCGGCCTCTGCATTTATAGTATTAACTCTTCGACATCATCTAAATCTAAATGACATGCACGCACATAAACGAATATATAAATAAAAGAGGTACCATTCAAAAATTACAATACCATATTTTATTGACAGTAGTACTGGTAGTATCAAGTACATTCAATTTATAATGAATTAGTTTCCTAATGAAAACGTGTCGATTTGTTATTCGATTAGAACGTAGAACAAACATATATATATATATAAATATATATATATATATATATATATATATATATATATATATATATATATATATATATATATATATATATGTTTGTGTGTGTGTGTGTGTATATGTAGAATCTACTGGTCACTTTTTTACCAGATACATATGTAATTGTAACAGCCACAATGCACTCTAAACTTCTCGAATTCTTCGCGCTTTTTGGATACGCTTGTCACTACAAAGCCTTAAGATCCAAGTTCAAGAAATATGAAGAAATTCTGATGTGTGGTAGCGGGAAACGAGCCCAGGTCCGCTAATCAGAACGAGGTACCATTGTCGACCTGACCACGAGAAGGATAAAAGTCTATTGCCTCTCATACATGCATATACCTGTCGTTTACAGATCAATATATTACAGCTGGAACAGACCCATCCTCACCCTCCTCACCATCGTAGCCAAATGGGCAATCGTTTTTATTGCTTTTTTTAGGCTAAGATCCAAGTGCATGAAAGATATGCGGTAGCGGGAAACGAATCTACTAGTCACTTTTTGCCAGATATCTGAAAAACAAGTATATGTATTGACTATTATCCTTCTGTTGGTCAGCCACAATGCCTGATTTCTTCGCACAACAGAATTTCTTCATAGTACATGCTATTGGATAGTGGCATTGTGGCTATTACAATATATATATATATATATATATATATATATATATATATATATATATATATATATATATATATATATATATATATATATATATATATATATATATATATATATATATATATATATATATATATATATATATATATATATAAGCATTACTTACAAACGTCCTTTAATATCCAATTCGCTTTACCTGAAATAATATATTTTCATATATGTTACCGAAGGGGAATTTTTTTGTTGATAATAAGTTCGTCAACTAAAATTTCCCTTCGGTAAACATATATGAAAATATATTATTTCCGAGGTAGAGCGAATTAAAGGATATTAATGGAATCACGTTTGTAGTTATATATATATTGATGCTTGTATATGAATCACGGTGATGTGATAAAATATATATATATATATATATATATATATATATATATATATATATATATATATATATATATTATGCCGAATACAGAATAATCAGATGAACTGTGAATATAATACCAATAAAATTGTCAAGAAATATAACATTTAACACTGGGAAATGTACCTCATTTAAGTCATGTTCTATCTGGTATACGCAATTATTTGCCTAAATAGCAAACAATTGCACTTCAATAAAGAGGCTCCTTGTTATTTTTATGTACACGGGTTCCTTCGTGAATGGATTGTCTTTGAAATATCATTCCAACTTTAATTAAACATTACATAACAGTTCTGTTTTCCTTGAAGAGAAAATTCAAAACTTTCGTCAAAGAGTGAGTTGCAGTTGTGCTTTATTTAACTTTTCCCTTTTTTACAGCAGCGTCATTTTCTTTGATCTTTTGTAAAAGATATTTTACTTATTTAAGAATCAATTAAGTGAGTGGGAAAATTCTGGGAGAGTTGGACGTTTTGTACAATTATTCGCAACTAGATATAACGATGAGATTGATGATGATGGGGAGAGAGAGAGAGAGAGAGAGAGAGAGAGAGAGAGAGAGAGAGAGAGAGAGAGAGAGAGAGAGTACTTTAACAGGTAGTCTAGCAAAATCATAATTTTTTCCTTCTCCCACTTTTTTTTTTTTTTATTTGCTGGCTGTGAATGTTTTCCTGCCCTTTTCACATTTATAGAAAACGTACTTAATCTTCACTACATGCATTTTTTGCACAGAAATTAAACATGTTCCGGAAAGGTTAGTATGTGTTTAACGTTTCTAGAGCTCTTCTATATATATATATATATATATATATATATATATATATATATATATATATATATATATATATATATATATATATATATATATATATATATATATATATATATATATATATATATATATATATATATATATATATATATATATATATATATATATATATATATATATATATATATATATATATATATATATATATAATGTATTTATGTATTATGTATGTATGTATGTATGTATACATCGGCCAGAGAAAGGTGAAAGAAATGACTTGAACCAAGCGCTGTTATGTATTTCTACACCTCATCAGGGTTCAGGTACCTGAAATACGTGAAATGTAGATATGCATGAAAGCGCTTGGTTCAAGTCATTTCTTTTCACCTTTCTCCTGGCTGATCATCACATGATCATCACATTTGTTCCCCAGCGATTTGTTATAATATATATATATATATATATATATATATATATATATATATATATATATATATATATATATATATATATATATATATATATATATATATATATATTAGATTTTTTTCTTCCTCTTAGTTCAGTACTGGGATTCCATTCCACTGACCAGATTTATCTATCACTGTTGTGTTTATTGACCTCACATTCCATAAATCTCTTTGATAAAGGCCCCTCTCGTAAATTCATCCCGGATATCTTTTCCTGCTGATATTGGTTTCCGCAGTATTCTGTTTAGCCTCATTCCTATATTCTTTGTTACTTTCATTATCAATGTTTGTCTTTCACAATTATATCTTTTAATTCGTATCTAAATATTTTATCATTTTAGTTGTATTTTGTTAACCTTGAATAAAATTTTTTTATATATATTTCCAGCCATAACGTTATCTACCTGTAATATTCACCTTGTTTTAACAAGACCTAGTTTTATTAATCTTTTTTTAAGTTCTTTTACTGCTTCCATTATT
>NC_089746.1:38654011-38724011 GCF_040412425.1 Macrobrachium rosenbergii
TTTCAGGGCGGGTTCTTGGAACCTCATTAAATGAACCCTTACATCGACAAATATCTGGTTGGAATTCAGACAAAAGCCAATGTTCCTGTTCTCCAAAAATAACAGTGTCTGTTTACAGACTCCGCGTGCCTTGGGAGCCTTAAAACGCAATTTTTGAAAGCGCCATAAAACGACGGTTCTATGAAAGTTTTTAGAAGCACATCTACTCGTCGTCCACGCGAACGCTCGTGATGAAGAAAGAGCAAACATGTACGATGCGATAACATTCAGGTTCGTTTCGCTGTTTGTCCAACTCAACAAAGTAGATACGTATAGGGAACTTCTCTTGGTTTTCTTGTACACACACACACACACACACACACACACACACACACACACACACACACACACACACACACACACACATATATATATATATATATATATATATATATATATATATATATATATATATATATATATGCTAGCAGATGCTCATTATCGCTCACATTTGCCAGTTCCCATAACCGTACCATACCCATACCCATATCATACCAATACCCATACCCATATCCGTACCTCACTCATATCTGTACCATACCCATACCCATACCTATACCCATACCCATATCCGTTCCATACCCATGCCCATATCTGTACCATGCCACAAGAAAATGACAGGCACAAGTTCAGTACCAAGAACTTTCACGAGTTCATTCAAGCATCTTCGGGGCACAAATGAGACATAGTTGAAAAGAACGTTACAAGGTAAACAAAAAGAACAAGGATACCAGATGGCTAACTGTCAAAGGGTAATAAACAAAGAGATGATCCAGGATAATCTGGGATCACGCGGTCACAAACTAAAACCATAGACTGAACCATAAGAGATACTGAACCGTAGCCATACAGAATCCAAAAACATTGATAAAATTGAATACTAATTTTGTTGTTTATAATTATCAACAACTTTTTAAATTACGAAGGCACCGAGTTTAAAGAAACCAAGGCTTAAATTTAGAATACCTCTATTGTTTGATTTGATAAAACAAGATCCAATGGTATGCCTTTTAACTGCGTCGTTACACGGGACTAAAGATCTTGCTTCACTCCAGTTAATAGGATGATCTAAATCTCTCGTATGTACGAACAATGCATTCGATATTTGGCCAGTTCTCACAGAATACTGGTGTTGTTGGATTTGTTGTGAAAGTGATTTTCCAGTTTGTCCATAATATATTTTATCACACTTTTCACAAGGAATTTCATATAGTATATGCGGCCAGAAACATCTTTAGGAGAATATATATATATATATATATATATATATATATATATATATATATATATATATATATATATATATGTATTATGTATGTATGTATGTTTATACATAGAGTATATATATACTATATTATATATATATATATATATATATATATATATATGTGTATGTGTGTGTGTGTGTGTGTGTGTGTGTGTGTGTGTGTGTGTCTCGAAAGCCAAGTAGCATGCTTGCTCAAGTCGCTGAGTCCCAGCTCACATACACGCAAATTTAATATTTTACACATATGTGTATAAACAGACATTTGTTTATTTGTAGGCTACCGTTTACATATGTTATAATATTTTATTTAATTTTGTGTCTTATTTCCTGTATTTGCAAACTAACATTTAAGACTTTACTAAATTTTAAACAGAAATTTTAGGAAACACTAGCACATGGAATTATATTTTGAATATTTATTTATCCACATGTTTAAACTTTCACTTTTGTTTTCATCATTTTCTTTGTACCCAAACCAACGCCCTGGAATGGTTAACCTGTTAATCCCTTGACCAACCAGTACCCAGACCTCAAGGTCATTCTCCCCACACGATGATATAAAAGGTCGAAGGGCCGCATTGTAAGTCAGTAGTCGCTTGATAATGCCATAAAGCCGAAACAGCTGTCACGACAAAAATCAATAAAAGGAATAAGGAAGCCTGCGTATTTTCCACCAGAAATTGACGAACGAGAATCAGAAAAAACTCAGACAGCATGAAGATACCTGCAAGAAACTTATTGATGCTACTAAGGCAATTGTTTCTAACGAAAATTGTATAAGAGAAAAACTATCCTAAAAGTATATATATATATATATATATATATATATATATATATATATATATATATATATATATATATATATATATATATATATATATATATATATATATATATATATATATATATATATATATATATATATATATATATATACACACACACACACACACATATATATATATATATATATATATATATATATATATATATATACATATATATATATATATATATATATATATATATATATATATATATATATATATATATATATATATATATATATATATATATATATATATATATATATATATATATATAATGTGTATATATGCGCACGCGCTCGTAGGAGCTAGGGTTTTGGAAGCTTTCTGCACATGTGGTTTATCCCTGATTCAGTTATCTGATTCTGATAAGCGTGTTTCATTAAATTATCTTAATCCCATATGCAAAAAAAATCTTCATTTCTTGTCAAGATTCGAACAATTTTGCAGCATAGGGAAAATGTTTTTCGGAAATATTTTACAGTTTTCCGAAACACTAAAAAGAGAAAACGCCAGGTGTACGCAAACATTTCTATTTCTGGATATAAAACAATCAAACATTTACAATGATTATTAAATTTATCAAAATCCAAATCCTGGGTTGTGGAAATGCAGTCAAAAACTTTTTTTTACGGAAACCAACGAAACGAACAGACGAATTAATACTCATAAATACCGTAACTGAAATTTATGTATCCCAGCCATGACAAATAACAGGTTTCATTTAACAAGTGGTAAATTGAATTAGATTAATTAGTATCGTTCAACACTGATATAAATTTATGCATAAGTACTCACCACAGGGAGTCATTTTCACTAAAATTCATTTCCATTTAAAGTTTACGTTCTGCAACATGCGAATTCAGAATCCAAACGAAATAACAGCTGCTCACACCTTCATCAGGTATTCACGAATTCTATTAAGAATCGGAATGATATATGTGTTCTTTTCAAGCTTACGTTTTGTATTAGAGGCAAAAATTATTTTGTCTCTACTGTTATGCGCTCCAAGTGCCACAGGATCAAAGGAATCACTGACAATATTTTTGAAATCTAATATCCTTCGTCTAATGAGGCACGGAAGTGAATTACCACTTTGCAGGCAACACGAAATCTGGAATAATAATAGTAGCGAATACTTGTGTGGCACTATTTATAGTCTCAGTACACTATGATAACGAAACTTTAAAATGTGGAAAATAATTTAAAATCTTGGTATTTTATATAACTTCTTTTTCTTAGTAGTTGAAGACACAGGAACAAAGAAATTCGTGCAGCTTTCAATATATAATTTCTCTTAAAATACCTAAAACACGAAAACAATTACATTATAGTTTCATAAAATTTGCCTATCCAATTAATAAGCACTGCACCTAGAATATAGCTTTGTCTCCCCATCACCTAAAACTCTCATTATAAAATAGCATATCATGCCTAGTAGGAGACGATTAGCCGTTGTTAATTACTCTGACGGATTATTTCAACTTGACTTGCCATAACTGCCCAGAGGGTTAATATGAAATGCTTGATCCGTCAAAATGGCTCTGGTGAAAAATCAATGTGCGTCCTTGTTTCCCAATCATATATATATATATATATATATATATATATATATATATATATATATATATATATATATATATATATATATATATATATTTTTGTGCGTGTGTGTGTGTGTGAGGCAGAATGTGTATGTGTGTTTGCGTGCGTGTGTGTTTGTATGTGAAGATTTGTCACATGGACCTTGGCATTCTTTATATTCAGAAATATTAAGCCACAAATGCCGTTTAATATCTAATACAATATACCTTGGAAATAACTTACGCCCAAGGAGAATTTCAACTGATGAGTGCTTCTTCACTTATCAATTAAAATTCTCCTTTGGCGTAAGTTATTCCTCAGGTATGCTGAATTCGATATTAAACGACATTTGTGACTTAATATTTGTGAATATAAAGAACGTCAAGGTCCATATGACAAAACCTCACATACAAATACACACGGACACACACACACACCCACACATTCTAACACACAGACATATATATACACATATACATATATATATATATATATATATATATATATATATATATATATATATATATATATATATATATATATATATATATATATATATATATATATATATATATATATATGACTGTTGGAAGAACACAGATTAAAATATTTTTATTTATCTAATAACTTGTTCTTTCAATTTTTTTTTACATTATCATCATCTCGGTATCGGTAGGGACTCTTTCTGTCAAGGTCCATGTGAAAAAACTTCACATACAAATGCACACGCACATAAACACATTCTAAACACACACACACACACACACACACACACACACATATATATATATATATATATATATATATATATATATATATATATATATATATATATATATATATATATATATATATATATATATATATATATGATATATATGAGCTGTTGGAAGAACGTA
Source organism: Macrobrachium rosenbergii (assembly GCF_040412425.1). Lineage (NCBI taxonomy): Eukaryota > Metazoa > Arthropoda > Malacostraca > Decapoda > Palaemonidae > Macrobrachium > Macrobrachium rosenbergii. The sequence continues at coordinate 38,658,628 of NC_089746.1, forward strand.
GATGAAAATATTTTCATTTATCTAATAACCTTTTCTTTAATTTTTTTGCATTATCATCATCTCGGTATCGGTAAGGACTCTTTCATGTCTGCACTCTTTAAATTACCATTAAACTGAGTGCGTCCTTTCCACTTGAACATAAACGTCTGTCCAAGACTGAAGTTTGTGTTTCCATGTGGTGTCGTATTTAAGAAGATTATGAGTACTTTTTAAGGACCGTTATTTATTTATGCTTAAAATACCATTCCACATTAAACAGGGCGACTTCATTTCTCTTTCATCGATAATCAAATAAGCCACTTTCTTACAGCTGCAGTGCAACTACACAAGCCATGACAAATTGTACAATCCTGATATGAACTTATACACAATACGAATGTTTGTGTTTACATATGTCTTTGTTCAGTGTTCTACAGTTAGGTATATAATTCATATATCCCATTGGAGTTTATTAGGTATATAATTCATATATCCTATTAGAGTTTATTATTGTGTTATTGTAGTAGAAGAGAGAAAGAGCGAGATTTCTGTTAACATGTTGCAGTACTTAAAACAGATATCACACCAATTCGTTCACGTAATAGAGATGTATCGTAAAAATTTCCAATCCCTTGATAATAAAACTTAACATCTCTCGGCTTATATGTAACTTTCCTAAGAATGTTACAATTTCCTGTCTATTTTCCTATTCGGCTACCATAATTTACTGACATAATTAAATTATAATATCTGTGAAAGTCACGTGTAGGTTAGAGGCTGCGTCGGTATGGTGGTTATGACAAGCCCATGAAATAAGAACCTCACTATGTTTACCAAGTAATATTTATCATTTTAGCGTGTCAGTTCTCTGGCACAATTTCATATCTTAAGAAATCTGTCACTATGTGAAACTCAATATAAAAACCAAATTAGTTCTAAGTACCAATACTTTGAAAACGGTCTCTAGGGAAGAAAAAAAACACACACATATATATATCTGAATTTTTCCAGGTATATATATATATATATATATATATATATATATATATATATATATATATATATATATATATATTCGTGAAAAATTCATCCTGATAATGACGACGAAAAACTCCAGAGAGATCAACGTGAAAAGTTGAAATCCTGCCAGAAAAGGGATAGAAGGAGAGTGGCTAACCACTTCGAAAATGTACGCATGAATGCTCCACTTCTTGAAATGACAGGTCCTACGGGGGTTTTAGGAGTCTATAGAAATGATGGAAACTTTAGATTGTTGACTTTAAATTTTCCAGATTACATGCCCATATCATTCCGTCCAGTTCGTTCAACATTTCTATATGGATCTACTGTTATGGCTTTAAGAGGACCTTTCACCTTCGTGTGTGTGTGTGTGTGTGTGTGTGTGTGTGTGTGTGTGTGTGAGAGAGAGAGAGAGAGAGAGAGAGAGAGAGAGAGAGAGAGAGAGAGAGAGAGAGAGAGAGAGAGAGAGAGAGAGAGTTACTGAGCAATAGTCAGTTCCTGACCGTCTTCTCTATATGAAGAGATTTTTTAAATTTTATTTTTGTTGCGCCTTGTTTCATATTCTTTTAAATAGTTTGTCAACTGGGTGTTTTGAGGCATACCTGCTCTGTCTGGAAGATTTTTGTCGAAATATTCTGTTTTGCACTCCTGCAACAAAAACTACTTTAATCTTGATATCTAACATCAGTACTACAGTAAACTGTGAACTGAGCATTTATGTTACTAGAATAAACGATAGTTTTAAAATCAAATTAAATCATATTTCTATGGGTGTTATCCGACGGTAAGGGTTGCAAGAAAGCAAGGCGTTGTTTGTAAAATTTCTCAGAGCACAAGAAATTATTCTAAAAATGACACATGTTCCAAGTCTGTTGTTGGCCATCATTTGCAATGGTCATCAACATCTCATTGTCTTTGTTTTTTTAAACAAAACTTATCATAGATCCGCTTGTGGTCAAGCTATCGAGTAAGATTATTTTCAACTGGGAACAATATCGTCTTTACATCTGCATGCTAATGTTAGTCCTTACTACTCTTTTTTTGTAAAGCATCATCTTCCGTATTCTAGGAAGCTGCTATGGTATCCCTCTGACCATTATCAGGAGGGATATTTTTTTTTATGTTAAACTATAGGGCAGTCATTAGGTCGGAGGTAAGTATATCAGCAGCCATTATGTTGGAGGTAAGTATATCAGCAGCCATTATGTTGGAGGTAAGCATATCAGCAGCCATTATGTTGGAGGCAAGTATGTCAGCAGCCATTATGTAGCAGGTAAGTATATCAGCAGCCATCATGTTGGAGGCAAGTATGTCAGCAGCCATTATGTTGGAGGTAAGTATATCAGCAGCCATTATGTTAGAGGTAAGTATATCAGCAGCCATCATGTTTGAGGCAAGTATGTCAGCAGCCATTATGTTGGAGGTAAGTATATCAGCAGCCATTATGTTGGAGGTAAGTATATCAGCAGCCATTATGCTGGAGGCAAGTATGTCAGCAGCCATTATGTTGGAGGTAAGTATATCAGCAGCCATTATGTTGGAGGCAAGTATATCAGCAGCCATTATGTTGGAGGTAAGTATATCAGCAGTCATCATGTTGGAGGCAAGTATGTCAGCAGCCATTATGTTGGAGGTAAGTATATCAGCAGCCATCATGTTGGAAGCAAGTATGTCAGCAGCCATTATGTTGGAGGTAAGTATATCAGCAGCAATCATGTTTGTATGTCAGCAGCCATTATGTTGGAGGTAAGTATATCAGCAGCCATCATGTTGGAGGTAAGTATGTCAGCAGCCATTATGTTGGAGGTAAGTATATCAGCAGCCATCATGTTGGAGAGAGCAGCCATTATGTTGGAGGAGTATGTCAGCAGCCATTATGCTGGAGGTAAGCATATCAGCAGCCATTATGTTGGAGGCAAGTATGTCAGCAGCCATTATGTTGGAGGTAAGTATATCACCAGCCATTATGTTGGAGGCAAGTATGTCAGCAGCCATTATGTTGGAGGTAAGTATATCAGCAGCCATTATGCTGGAGGCAAGTATATCAGCAGCCATTAAGTAAGCATATCAGCAGCCATTATGTTTTTATCAGCAGCCATTATGTTGGAGGTGTATATCAGCAGCCATTATGTTGGAGGTAAGTATATCAGCAGCCATTATGTTAGAGGTGAAGTATATCAGCAGCCATTATGTTGGAGGTGAGTATATCAGCAGCCATTAAGTTGGAGGTGAGTATATCAGCAGCCATTATGTTGGAGGTGAGTATATCAGCAGCCATCATGTTGGAGGCAAAGCATTTTATGTTCGAAGCATATCAGCAGCCATTATGTTGGAGGCAAGTATGTCAGCAGCCATTATGTTGCAGGTAAGTATATCAGCAGCCATCATGTTGGAGGCAAGTATGTCAGCAGCCATTATGTTGTATATCAGCAGCCATTATGTTAGAGGTAAGTATATCAGCAGCCATTATGTTGGAGGTAAGCATATCAGCAGCCATTATGTTGGAGGATCAGCAGCCATTATGTTGGAGGTAAGTATATCACAGCCATTATGTTGGAGGTAAATATCAGCAGCCATTATGTTAAAAGTATATCAGCAGCCATTATGTTGGAAGTATATCAGCAGCCATTAAGTTTGAGTATATCAGCAGCCATTATGTTGGAGGTATCAGCAGCCATCATGTTGGAGGCAAGTATGTCAGCAGCCATTATGTTGGAGGTAAGCATATCAGCAGCCATTATGTTGGAGGCAAGTATGTCAGCAATTATGTTGCAGGTAAGTATATCAGCAGCCATCATGTTGGAGAAATGTCAGCAGCCATTATGTTGGAGGTAAGTATATCAGCAGCCATTATGTTAGAGGTAAGTACATCAGCAGCCATCATGTTGGAGGCAAGTATGTCAGCAGCCATTAACATAAGTATATCAGCAGCCATTATGGTATATCAGCAGCCATTATGTTGGAGGCAATTGCCATTATGTTGGAGGTAAGTATATCAGCAGCCATTATGTTAATATCAAAGCCATTATGTTGGAGGTAAGTATATCAGCAGTCTTCATGTTGGAGGTAAGTATGTCAGCAGCCATTATGTTGGAGTAAGTATATCAGCAGCCATCATGTTGGAAGCAAGTATGTCAGCAGCCATTATGTTGGAGGTAAGTATATCAGCAGCCATCATGTTGGAAGCATGTCAGCAGCCATTATGTTGGAGTAAGTATATCAGCAGCCATCATGTTGGAGGCAAGTATGTCAGCAGCCATTATGTTTAAGTATATCAGCAGCCATCATGTTGGAGGTAAGTATATCAGCAGCCATTATGTTGGAGGCAAGTATGTCAGCAGCCATTATGCTGGAGGTGGCATATCAGCAGCCATTATGTTGGAGGCAAGTATGTCAGCAGCCATGTTTATCAGCAGCCATTATGTTGGAGGCAAGTATGTCAGCAGCCATTATGTTGGAGGTAAGTATATCAGCAGCCATTATGCTGGAGGCAAGTATATCAGCAGCCATTATGTTGGAGGTAAGCATATCAGCAGCCATTATGTTGGAGGTAAGTATATCAGCAGCCATTATGTTGGAGGTAAGTATATCACCAGCCATTATGTTTTAGGTAAGTATATCAGCAGCCATTATGTTAGAGGTAAGTATATCAGCAGCCATTATGTTGGAGGTAAGTATATCAGCAGCCATTATGTTGGAGGTGAGTATATCAGCAGCCATTATGTTGGAGGTGAGTATATCAGCAGCCATCATGTTGGAGGCAAGTATGTCAGCAGCCATTATGTTGGAGGTAAGCATATCAGCAGCCATTATGTTGGAGGTAAGTATATCAGCAGCCATTATGTTGGAGGTAAGTATATCAGCAGCCATTATGTTGGAGGTAAGTATATCAGCAGCCATTATGTTGAGTGTAAGTATATCAGCAGCCATTATGTTGGAGGTAAGTATATCAGCAGCCATTATGTTGGAGGTGAGTATATCAGCAGCCATTATGTTGGAGGTGAGTATATCAGCAGCCATCATGTTGGAGGCAAGTATGTCAACAGCCATTATGTTGGAGGTAAGTATATCAGCAGCCATCATGTTGGAAGCAAGTATGTCAACAGCCATTATGTTGGAGGTAAGTATATCAGCAGCCATCATGTTGGAGGCAAGTATCTCAGCAGCCATCATGTTGGTGGTAAGTATATCAGCAGCCATCATGTTGGAGGTAAGTATGTCAGCAGCCATTATGTTGTATGTCAGCAGCCATTATGTTGGAGGTAATCAGCAGCCATTATGTTGGAGGCAAGTATATCAGCAGCCATTATGTTGGAGGTAAGTATATCAGCAGCCATCATGTTGTATGTCAGCAGCCATTATGTTGAGGTAAGTATATCAGCAGCCATTATGTTAGGCAAGTATATCAGCAGCCATTATGTTAAGTATATCAGCAGCCATTATGTTGGAGGTAAGCATATCAGCAGCCATTATATTGGAGGTAAGTATATCAGCAGCCATTATGTTGGAGGTAAGTATGTCAGCAGCCATTATGTTGGAGGTAAGTATATCAGCAGCCATTATGTTGGATGTAAGTATATCAGCAGTCACTATGTTGGAGGTAAGTATATCAGCAGCCATTATGTTGGAGGAAGTATATCAGCAGCCATTATGTTAGAGGTAAGTATATCAGCAGCCATTATGTTGGAGGTAAGTACATCAACTGAAGATTTATTAAAGGTCTTCATAAGCAGCAGAGGCAAGAAAGACGTCATTGCACTTAAGCGCAGTGCCCTAGAGAACGTACGATCAGTACTATATCCCACTCTCCGCCCCCGCGAGACATGGGAAACCAAGGCAATGACTACCGATAACGCATCAGGCAGCCCTTTGCATTCCCTCAAACACCTCATCCTTTGCTTAAAGGAACAGGAATGTATGCCAATGATTATATATCAGATCTAAGCGGGATTGGAAACCAGAAACACCACAGTGGAAAGTAGTTGAGGACACCATTGAGCATCATCATGACACTTTCAAGTTATCTTTCATACTTCTATATTTGTCGGTTATTTATCTGTATTATTAGTGTGTGTGTGTGTTGAACAATCCTTATCTTCTTTGTATAATTATGTATATACATTTAAATCTGTGACAGCTTACTCGGGAGAACAGGTTTAATAGCTTGTTCCTTGATTATGTGTGAATAGTCTAAGTAATATTTACAGTTATGATTACAGTATGAACTACAGATACTTTATGACCATGGTTATTGGCACACTAAAGTTGTCCTGCCATTTAGCGCTTTGCCACCTAGCCTCCCATGAAATTATTAACCTTTTATGGGCCATTGTAATTAGCTGTTAGATACCCGTATTCACTATTGAATGATAGCTTTAATTTTCATTATGAATGAGAATTGGCGATGGTTTCTATTTGGCAATATAAAGCGTTTGAACCAAATGGAAAGTCATTAAACATTACTATGATCGTACGAGCTTTTGTTAGAACAAATGGAGATAGATCGAAGTTGTATGGTGATTATCCATTAAGGTGATGTGTGATGATTAATAACGCGCAGTCTTTCTTCGATGGCCACGCTGTAAGCCGTTCTTTGTTACATAGTCTCGTCGTACAATCTTCCGAAATTAATATATTCTTCTACCTTAATCTGCTGTCCTCTTAAAGGTGTAGTTTAAAAAGATTTTTAAGCACTTTATCTTTGTTTCTTATCAAATTATAGGGGAATTTCTATTACTGCATCACTCACTCATTCTGTAATAATAATAATAATAATAATAATAATAATAATAATAATAATAATAATAATAATAATAATAATAATAATTTATTATTATTATTATTATTTTAAAAAGGATGGCTGCATCGTGCAAATTTATCTTATATTGACTTTTCTCAATTTTTCTTATAATTTTTGCACGCTAATATTGGTCAACATCTAGTCAATGTTCATATTTTGGCGAATATAAACAGCGTTTTTTCAGCAGTTTGATTTTCTCTAGAAGTGTAGGGTAGTGAAAACTGATGAGGTACATCCGTAGACTTTCCGGTAGATCCTTTCTGAGTTTCCTCTGTGGTCTTTATCAACAGATAGATTCTGGATATTTCGGTGCTTCTTTTGCAGACCCCGCCACTCCATCGCTAAATAATCCCAAACACGCCCTCCATGCCCTCCTGGAAATATGTACCAAACATGACCCTTTCTCCACTCACAGGGGTCACATGTACACCCATATAGACTGGGAAGGAATGAGTACTCCTCTTGGAGTCCTCTTCGCTATTTTCTACATGGGTACCGTCAAGCAAAGAGTCTTCAGCAGCATAGAAAAGCCGCAGATATATGCACGGTACATCGACGACACCTTCGTCAGCGTTGAGACAAGTGAAGAGATAGAGAACTTGAGACACGCCTTCCACACTCACAGCTGTCGCAACTTTACAACTGAATACAGCCGCGATCGTTGCCTACCCTTCCTTGACGTCCTCGTCGAGTAACGGGAGGTGTGCTTCACCACGAAGGTGTATGTTAAACCCACGAACCTGGGCATGTGTCTAAACGGAGGGAGTGCGTGCACCGAGAGATGTAAATAATCTGCCATCAGCGCCTTCGTCAGAACAACTCTCTCGCACTGCTCCTCCTGGGCGGACACACATATAAAGCTGGAACGCGATGTTCAGGTTCTCATCAGTAACGGGTATACAAATCGGGACGTGGACAGGTGCATTAGAAGATTTGCGGATATATGGTACCATCAGGAACCTCCCTCCGCCACATCTGATGAGATCAAACTCTTCTATAAGGGAAGATTCCACAAGGGATATAAAAAAGACAAGCACGCCCTCAAGTCCATCATTGAAGGCAACGTCAGCCCATCCGACCCAGAGAAAAAGATCAAGCTCGTCAAATTTTACAGTAATAAGAAAATCTGCAGCCTGCTGATTAAAAATAACCCGGGCCCCGCCGGATCCCTTGAAGAGAACCAACGTGGTGTACCGATACAAATGCCCAGTCCGAGAGTGCCTCGGCGCTTACATCGGTATGACTACCATGCGCTTCTCGAAGAGGATCTCCTGCCTTGCTCAGAAGGGTGCCAAATACAATCACTACAAGACCGCCCATAACCTAAGAGTAAAAAGAGGTGATATTATCCCTGCCATCGAGATGATTGACCAAACGATCGACCATCGCCACCTGCGCCTCCTGGAGGCCCTACACACCGGGAGAGAGAAGCCCAGTCTAAATACCACGCAGGAGACCTTCCTCCCTGGTGAGCGACCCAATCATGAACGTTCATCAGTGGGCAGCTATCATCCTAGTACCATTACACTCTCCCACGCGCACTCCAGTGCTCACATGCAAAAGCGCACTCGACCATCGATGTACGAAACAAGGCGGCTTCGCTCAGGGACAACAATCCCTTAGCGACCAAACAAAATTCAGCACTTCCTTGACTATGACGCTGGCCCCTATAAATACTTCCACCCGCACTCTGTGTCTTCAGATTCGTCTCACCCGTCCAGATGATGAGAAACGCGCTGATCGAAACATGTCGACAAGAATAACTGCAAAAGAAGCACCGAAATATCCCGAATCCATCTGCTGGTAAAGACCGCAGAAGAAACTCCGAGAGGAGGTACCGGAAAGTCTACGGATTTACCGCACCAGTTTTCATTACCCTGCACTTCTATAGAAAATAAAACCGCTGAATAAACGCTGTTTCTATTCGCCAAAATATGAACATTGGCCAGTTGTTGATCAATATCAGCGTGCAAGATAAGCGAATTATAAGAAAAATTGAGAACACTCAAAATAAGATCAATTCGCCATGATGCAGCCATCTTTTTTAACAAGACATGCTTAAAGAAAGGGCCTGCTTCCTTCCAATTATTATTATTATATTCTATTAGTCCAAACCAAAACAGCATTCACAAGGCCATTAATTTACCAATTAAGCTGACTCAGAATACAGATAATCCATATATGGATACAAAAAATGTACGATTGTTCCATATGATTTCCACAGAATTCAGTTTTACTGTCTGGTTTTTGTGTTTGATGAATCGCTAAAAATTATTTTTTTATTCCCCTATCAATACCGCAAAGTACTAAAAAATTCGGCCTATAAAAAAAACTTGGTTGTGGCCATGCTTTGTATGTATCACATACCTACGAGTTTCACTTAAACTTTTGTTCCATTTACATATTTCTCTAAGCGCAAATGCTGAACTTTTACCAAAAACTTTTGAAAGTCACATTATTTGTTTGTTCTCAAATATTTTTACTTTGCTCTCCTCTTTTGTCTCGCGCATGTGGAATGCCGCTGAACGTCTGTGCCCTCTAGTGTGAGTTCGAATCTTAGTGTGGAGCGATGGGTTTCATATTTCAGTCCCAAAATTTGGATACAGAGTCCAAAATCATTAGCAAAAATTGAAAAAGCAAACATTTTCTACTACTATTAAAAGTTCATTTTCAACAGAATATATATATATATATATATATATATATATATATATATATATATATCTAATAGAAAATACGCAAACATTTTCTACTACTATTAAAGGTTATATATAGTTTTCAATAGAATATATATATATATATATATATATATATATATATATATATATATATATATATATATATATATATATATATATATATATATATATATATATATATATATATATATATATATATATATATATATATATGTATGTATATATATGTATGTATATATATATATATATATAATTATATATATGTATATGTGTATATATATATATATATATATATATATATATATATATATATATATATATATATATATATATATATATATATATATATATATATATAAAATAAAATCCACGAAGGAAACGGAAACACTGGAGTGCTGCGAGGCCTTTCGACACTACGTCTTTTACTTAATTGTCCTGTCCCTGCTTCTGAACGGTTGATCCTAATCCTTTGTAAAACCTCTTAAATATTTTACCCTGTTTTGGCAGTTCTACTAATTCTTCAATTATGTTGGATTCCAGGTACATATGTTTCCTTTATAATCCCCATCTGTCATTTATATGAGCTTTCTTTGTAAACTTACTTTTAAATTTCTTTAGTCTGCTAAGTAAAGGACATAGTGTCGAAAGGCATAGCAGCACTCCAGTGTTTCCGTTTCCTTCGTGGATTTTATCTTTATTTATATATTCATCACGTTTTATATTATCGTGATTCAGTTATACATATATATATATATATATATATATACATATATATATATATATATATATATATATATATATATATATATATATATATATATATATATATATATATATATATATATATATATATATATATATATATATATATATATATATATATATACGTACATACTGTGTATATATATATATATATATATATATATATATATATATATATATATATATATATATATACATACTCGTATATTATATTATATATACATACGAACTTTATCACTTACACAATTATTCTGTGCATTAATACAATTAATCAGTTAATAACAGGACATCATTTAAACTAGATGGTATCTAACAGAGACGTTTATTCAGGAAAGTTACAAGCTTTCTAGGACTACCAGTCCTCATCGTCTGGTATCTGTAGAATGACCGGACACGTGGTCCAGCTGTATTTGCGTATGGGGTAGGGAATTAAAGCCTTTGTTTTTTCAATTCTGTGTGTTGGCTTTCTTCAATCCAGCACACGAAATTGTGAAAACAAGGGCTTTAATTTCCTCCCCCATAACCATATAAAATACAGCTGGACCACGTGTCCGGTCATTCTACGGATACCAGCTTGTAACTTTTCCTGAATAAATATCACCGCTAGATACCATCCAGTTTAAATGAGGTCCTCTTATTATATGTATATACTGTGTGCTTATATATAGATATATATATATATATATATATATATATATATATATATATATATATATATATATATATATATATATATATATATATATATATATATATATATATATATATATATATATATATATATATATATACATATACGTGTTACGAAACAATAACTTCATACCTTTGAATTCTTTTATATCAATAACTGTACCCCTTGTGAAATAGATTCCATCGGCTGGAACATTCCATTGTTACTTTTTGTGTGTAATATCGTCAGGTACGAACAATTTCATGAAAGTTTGAACGAAATGGTTGGGACTGCTTAAAAGCGGCGAATTTCCTCCAGTATTTTCTTATTTCGCTAAATATTCCAGGTAAAGATTCCCTGAAGCCATTCTTTAAAAGAAAGAATAATAGTGTCGATGTCCAGCGGTGCTCCGCTCTGAGCTTCTGATGAGAACAAGAGAAGTCATAAAGAAAAATAATAACAGTTTGTTCTGCAATCATCATCTGTCTTGGGACAGTAGAACTGTTCTAAATATCTTTCCGGTAAAACATATGTTACGCGTAAGTTCTGCTGGTAAAATAAATCGAAAAATAATTGTAAGTCTTATTATCAGACTCGATAAATTGAAAAAGAGTTTGTATTCAAGTGTTTCTACGAAAAAATTATGCGAGTTTGCAAATACAAGGCTATGAATTCGCCAAGATTCCACTAATTTCATTCATCCCATTCACCGCACACTAATGTCTGGTTTTCCTTAAAATTCGATATTAGTTTTAGCATCCCTGAAGATTACAGACTAGAGAAACTTTATGATGAAACTGATGTAGATTTAACGTGGAGGGAGTCGAAAATCCTCGAAAATCAGAAAGGTGAACGAGGGCAGAGAAAGCTTATGGAAAATCTTAAGTAGATGTGATGGGGAGTGAACTGAGATGGCATTGTGCGGTTGAGAGTTTCCTTAGAGCAATGAGCCTTTTTGGAAATGGAAAGCAAAGGTAGTCCAGATATGCATACGTGACAGAGATCATTTTGATTTAAAAATGTGTTTAGTACAAGGTATGACACGTCTCCTTGTGCAAATTTTTTTTTACTGACACATGAAGGAAGTTAAGAACGGTCTTAAAAGGAAGGGTTTGCAATGTCCTGTGGGGTGATCATGATGGCAGATTATACAATATGAACTAGATATAGTGGAGAAAAGTTACAGAAACTTGTAATAACTTAAAAGGCTTATAATGGTAGAAAGTAAAAAAGGTACAGAAACTTGTAATAACTTAAAAGGCTTACAATGGTAGAAAGTAAAAAATAAATGTTGACAAAACTTCTTGCTTTAAGAGCAAACCGAAGACCGTAAAACAAAAAAGAATACTTTACTCTTCCATAAATAATTACATCACACTGGCTCGTTCATTTAAAAAAGATGACATCAAGAAAAATAGGAACAAGCTCCGTTCGCATGGACGATCCAAACTATGAAAACGCTAGAAACAGACCTTTAAAATAAAATAAAAAGAACATGACACATTCATGTGTGAACCAGTTGAATAATAAATAATAATAATTCTGATCATGCATTGGTTGTGGATGCTTTATTGTTCATGATCACTGGTAAAGTTGCTCTGCCACTCGATGCTTTACCACCTAACGCACCATGATATCAAAAATAAATAAATATATACACCTTGACATTATCTGTCGTATATACGCATTTGCAGTCGAAAGGCTGCTTAATCTTTATTGCATATGAGATTCACCGCTGATTTATTTCCATTTAACAGAACGAACCATTATGCAAAATATGAGTCAATAAACTGTTCATACGAGCTTCTACTATCGCAAATGGACGTGACCCGGCCGTATATGATATTTACACACTGCAGACATATAGTTTCGTCCCATTTCGAGAATTTCATATAGACCTTCATATAGACTAAGCTTTAAAGTGTGTGTGTGTGTTTGTGTATACTGTATACCTGTATATATACACATACATATAATATATATATAATATATATATATATATATATATATATATATATATATATATATATATATATATATATATATATATATATATATATATATATATATATATATATATATATATATATATATATATATATATATATATATATATGTTTCGTTTGCTGAATTCTTGAAATATGCACGGCGCTGTACGTGTCTGAAATATCTAAATATTACTTCTGCCAATTGTTTCAAAAACTTAAAATTTTTCATGATATTTGTGTAGTTTTTTCTCTGGGGGATAATCCTCTGATAACCATATTCTAATGTTCACTCAGTTACAATATTTGTTTTTGGGATCAGCATACTGTAAACCAAATGTCTTTTCTTATTCTTTGTTTTTTTTAGATTATTTTACTAAGAATGGCAATTACTTTCATAGAGATATTCTGCTAGAATTTTTTTTCTCATATTTCCGGCCTTTTATACTTTCTGCACCTTTAATATCCTACACGAAACCTAAGTTGATAAACAAGCCACACCTCTTTAACAGCAGAAAGGGTTATAAGCAGACTTGAGGATATCGGGAACGGACTTGTTCATGAAAGTTTTGACAAAATGGTCGGGATTGCTTACAAATTGAAAATTTTCTCCCCGTCCATCTCTCGAGTCGTTTGGGATTCCAGTAAAGATTCTCCTAAGGCCGTTCGTTAAAAAAGAGAGGGGTGGTATTGGTCTTTTGCCATGCAAGTTTCGGAAGAGATCTATGGGAGTTGTAAAAGAAGGTATAAAACTGAATAATCTATTCTTCACTGGCCCTCTTTCTTAATTCTGGACTGGACAAACATCAAAATCCAGTCGACTTGGCATATTCCAATTTGTATATTATGAAGTACCTGATAAACCAGTTTAGTTACAGAAAATTACTTTTATGATAAGTAAAAGAAAACTGAGCCTTTACGTTATGTTTGAACAAATGAAATAGATTTTGCTGCCAACCATTATTATAAGGGTGTTATATGTTAACATTTAAAAGGGAACGTTCTCATAGATTCTAGTGCTTTTATTCAGCCAACTCATCACACACCAGTGTTAGATCTTTAACATTCACTGCATGTAATGTCGATTAAGCCTAGCATCCTTGAATACCAGAAAGGTGCGCGGGATTAGACAAGGATTACGATAACGCTGATCTATTGTGATATGGTTGAGAATACATGATACAGAGGAGAGCTTACTGAGAGTAATGCAAAGTTTCTCTGATGAAAGCGAGGCTTGTGTACGAATAAGTAACTTTGACGAAGATTGTTTTGATTTAAAAATTAGTCTTGCAAGGTTTTTTTTTTTTTTTTTGCCCTACTGACTTTCTTTATCTTGGACTGAATAAAGGATGTGGTAAATAAAACCAGGAAGCTTAAGTCCTAAATTAGCTTAAGAGAAACGAAATGAAATTTGGAATGGCTGACGACGGTATACGATGCAACAATAAAAAGTAAAAAATGTGCCGAAGTTTCTTCGGCGCAATCAAGTTTTGTGTACAGCGTATAATCAAGGCCACTGAAAATAGATCAATCTTTCGGTGGTCTCCATATCATGCTGTATGAGTGGCGGCCGATGAAGCTTTCAGCCACGGCCCGGTGGTGAACTGTCCTATAGCGTTGCCAGACGGACGATTATGGCTAACTTTAACCTTAAATAAAATTAAAAAAAAACTACTGAGGCTAGAGGCTGCAATTTTGCATGTCTGATGATTGGAGGGTGGATGATCAACATTTCAATTTGCAGCCCTCTAGCTTCAGTAGGTTTTAAGATCTGAGGGCGGACAGAAAAAGTGCGGACGGACAGACAAAGCCGTCTTAATAATTTTCTTTTACAGAAAACTAATTAAAAGTAGAAAAATTAATATTGGCAAACGTGTTATTATATTAAATTTTAAAAAAGACAAGGAAGACAATAAATGGATTTAAAAATCGCCAAACTTAACAGTTACAGAAAATTGATATGGTTTTTCTATGTATGATAATCACCCATTAACACGGCGTGTGCTACGTAATCATTTGATTCACGTAGCTTTCTTCAATAATGACCTTATGAGATCTACAGCGTCAAACCCTTCAAATTAGTAAATGGTTCCCCCCTTGCTGTTCTTTTAAATGTGTGTTTATATATATATATATATATATATATATATATATATATATATATATATATATATATATATATATATATACGAATTTACAGCTGCTTTCTATTAAGCTGATTAATATTAAGGCAACCAACCAAATGTTCTTTCGCTAAGACATACAAGAATTTCTTCTTTTGTACCAATCTTTATGCTATTATTATTATTATTATTATTATTATTATTATTATTATTATTATTATTATTATTATTATTATTATTGAGCCTTAACGTAGTTTACCACTGTCGTACAAGTAAAGATTCCTGGGAATACTGATTCGATATTCCCGTGTATTCACAGATATTTCCTCTCTGCTGATGAGATTTTTCTTACACATTTTATACTGAGAAAAAAGTGAGTTGTAAACGCGACGTGAAAATACAAGTAAATCATCAAACAAATGTCTGTTTTCATCACAATCTTACATTAATTCTTATGACTCCCACTGCATTCCTGATGTTATTTTCCATATTTATTGTTTTTCTCTCCATTTCATCACTACTACAAGACGTTCCAGTACCATAATCAATGTCGTACAGCACTTCAATATACTCGCGTCATCGACTGATAACGAACTTGTTTCCGAATTTCTCTCTGGGCAAGCTATTTATTTTGAATAAAATTCTTTCCAAAACTCACAAACCCCTCCTTATATCTTTAATGTTTTTAATTCAGGTAATCCATTGTATTAAAACTGTTCTGTATAGCATTTCAATACGACACTTTGCTGTGCCTTGATGCTTAAAAGATGAGAGGCAATTCATACATGGAAAAAACCCCCAGCATCTGCAACTTTTAAGATAACACTGCCGGTGCCAGTACCAGCAACAAGCTCGGAACCATTGGCAGCCCGACCTCCAGAACCAAAATTTGAGCCAAAAAAGAAAACGAATTACGATACAGACGAGGCATACGGATTTTCCAGCACTAGCTCGGAAATACACTGGAACAAAGCCGGAAAAAGTCACTGCTCCGAAGGTAATGCCTAGGCATTCTATTACTTCCCCTGTTCTCATTGACACAATTCCTTTTCTCACACCTGTAGTTTCTTCTTCTTTCTCCACAAACTCCCTTTCTACCTCTCCTCCTCACGTCTCTCCCCAAGAGTCAACTTTCATTACGTTAACCTTTGACTGATCTTGGAACCTATGACAACATCATTGAACTTAGAGTTCTTGCAAGATAATTCGATCGACTGCCTTTTAAAATGCTCATTTATAGTATAATGAATCTAGATACAATCTCAGCCCAAGCAGATTAAAATAGAATGATGCCGAGAGTTTTATTACATTCTAAATATTTCCTTTTATAAGATTCTTTTTCTCATAACTTTGAACGCTTTTCCCTTAGAAAACAACACTAACGTAGGTGTATCTTATTTAACGAAGTAATAGCCACTGATTCTCTTCAAGTGAATAGTTGTTTTTCACCTTTCCTTTATAGCAGCTTCCTTCCACTAATAAACCCAAGCAATAAATTCATCTCTTAGACTACACTTAAGGTGAGTAAATGAAATCTAAAAGATTTTATTTTATCAAAATATTAATCTTCTCTGGAATTTTTACTTCAATGTTCGTTTTCTGTTTCTAATTACTTGATAACCGCAACTAAGCTACTTTTCATCCATCTCTCACTTAAGCTAAACTGCCGAGCTCTAGTAAATATTTTCATAAGACTCCTCCCTTTACAAAATAAAATCGCCTTCTCATTCCTATCCTTCTATTTCTCTCCTATGCCCTTTCCTTTTTCGCAGCCTTTTCCGTTTCCCTTCCTGGCCTTTTCTACTCGACCGGGACTTACTTGTGTAATCCTTTTTCGTTTATTGATGACTACCATAAGGTTCAAAGGGATCCGAATACTGCCTTTCGGTTTTTTCTTTTACCATGACCAGGTTTTCTCTTCTCTTCCACACGTTTCAGCTTCACCTGTGGGCTGCTCTAGGAGCAAGAGCCCGTGCTGGTATAATCATGGTTTGATTTTAAAACACAGCACATATACATTCTATTCATTACACCGCTTATTTTAAATTACCTGGTATTTTCTGTTTCAGTTCTATGCTAATAAAAGTAAAATATGGCGAAAACTTATATATATATATATATATATATATATATATATATATATATATATATATATATATATATATATATATATATATATATATATATATATATAATTGTTATTTTTTGTAAAAAGAATAACAAATGAATTTACTGACTTGCAGGATATATTTCAGCAAATAGTTTTCATTAAGGGAACACTTGAAAACAGAGATTTAGATAGCTCAAAAACTGTTTCTGTAACACACACAACACACACACACACACACACACACACACACACACACATATATATATATATATATATATATATATATATATATATATATATATATATATATATATAATGTACGTATGTATTTAGACTCGCGTGAGTGTGTTAAGAAACAATTTCTTTGTGAGCTATCTTCATCTTTGTCTTCAACTATTCCATTAATGTAAACTATTTGCCGTGATATACTCTACCAGTGGATAAATATTACTGTTAGTCTTTCCACAAGACATTTTGGCTACTACGTAAGACCAGACGAGATATTCAAAGCACCCCTTTAACATCAGAGGGCGTATGCGAAGACTTAAAGATTTAAAAATTGAACGCATTCATGAAAGTTTTAACAGAATGGTCGAGATTGCTCCCAAATTGAAAGTTTCCCTCCCATCCATCTCTTGTGTCGTTTGGGATTGCAGGTAGAGATTCCCCAATGGCCATTACTTAAAAGGGAAAAGAGCAGTATCGGCCTGCCGTCATGCTGAGAGTTTTGGAAGAAAACGATTTAAGTGGTAAGGGAAAAATAAATATTTGCTCCGCAATCTTAGACTTTTTTTAAAATGGAGGTGAACTAACGTGGACGTCGAAACGAAATAGCATATTCCAATTCGTTTTTTGAAGTACCTGACAAATCTATTTAGAGTTACCAAAAAATAGGAATGTGTTGAAGGTTCGAAAAGTGATCGAGTTACTGAGTGAACTAAAGAGACAGATTTGGATCACGCAGTTTTTAGAGTAACTGAAATTTAGAAATAAAAAATAAGTAAATGTAAATAATAAAAAAATAAATAAATAAAGGAAATAAAGATAAATAAAGAAAATTAATAAAAAAAAACACATGTATATATATATATATATAAAAATATTAATTATCATATTTATTAATTATCATATTTTTTTAGTATATAGGTAACCGAACCATTCAGGAAAAACATTTAGCTAAATATATTCTACGACTGAAAATTTAATTACTATTATCACACGCTTACAAATATTGCTCACCGTCGTTTTTAAGTACTGTATAAGACCAGACTTTGTGTAACTACCTTTTTTCTTTAAGGATAGCAGGGGAACAGTAAACCTTAGGATATAAGAAATGACCTTATTCATGAAAATTTTAACGAAATTGTCGGGTTTGTTTACAAACTGAAAATTTTCCTCCCGCCCATGTGCTGTGCCGTTTAGGATACCAAGGAAAGATTCCCCAAGGGCCATTCGTTACACAAGAGAAGCGTGGTATCGGCCTTCTGTCAGGGTGCAGATTTGTAATAGGGCGAATTGTTGGGAAAGAAAAAAGACTTTTTTTTTTTTTTTTTTACAATCGTCGTCTGTCTACATACTGAGATGAACCAACTTGAAACTAGGCAAAACATTCTTCTGTTGACTCTTGCCTTTGATGTATAGGATAGTCAATATACATTTGTAAAAGCCTACGTTTCTGATGAATAGATATGCTATATGTGAATATGAAGAAGTGTTGAATGTAATAAGAAAGATGAATTTCAGGCAAATATTTACATTAAACAGTTGGAAAGTTTGGAAGTAGGAAGAACGTACAGATGCCTTTTTAATAGTTTGAAGACAATTTTTCAGATGAGAAGGTAGCGTGTATTGACAATTATGTGATAACAAGAGTAGATTAAGGAAAGAACTATGTGGATTTAATAGTGATCGTGAAAACATTGAAATTATTAAAGTATATATAGAAAATGGTATGGAATGATCGAAATAAAAGTTATGAATCACAAAGTTGGTAAAACAAGTAAGGCAGTAGGGACTTTGCAAAGACATATATAAAATAATTATTATAAAAAGCAAAAGTTAAATTCGTTAAGGGAATGCCGCTTTGGTTTCTGGTTATTATTATTATTATTATTATTATTATTATTATTATTATTATTATTATTATTATTATTATTATTATTATTATTATTCATACTTGGAGAGGAAAGCAGGTACAAAATTGGATGGTTTATTTCCGATGAACACAGCATAACAGTAACAGGATACTGATATCGGGGGTCCATCTTCCGTAGAGTTGTCCTTCAGGAAAAAGTCTTCTTTTGAGCTGTCCTTCAGGAGAAAGTCTTCTTCGGTGTTAATCGAGGGCACGTTTCGCTCAGGCTCCACTGAGCATGGTCACGCCAAAAGACGGGAGTAAACTGACTTTCGATGTGAGTCATGCTCTTTATATACGAGAAGGTCAGTGGAGGGGTGGGTCAAATTCAGCTGCCCGCTGATTGGCTGAGGAGAAAATATTCGCGCTGTTTATTGGCTGGCGAGATTTTCTCGCAAACCAAAAATTTATCGCTGATGGTTTCTCTGCTGCAGCCTTGCTGAGCAGCGGGGCTGGTGTGTGACGTCATTTTCTGGTATTTCACGGCGAATATTTTGATTGGGCGCCGGCCGGCTCGGAGAATCTCCGACACCATTGTGAGTTCCACGTGGGTGGTATTTAATAAGGGCTTCTCCTGCTGTATTAAGAGCGCCTCCAGCAGCCGTAGGCACCTTGGGTGGGGGGCTCTTCCGATTACTTCTGTATTTCTACTATTTTATTCCTTGTAATGCTAGCATTGTGGACATCTTTCATATGGTTTTATACGGCGCCTTCTTGGGCATGATAGGAGATTCTCTTCGCCAGTTTCATGGTGGTCATGAATCTCCTGGCAAAGAGAACCTCCTGTCATGCTCAAGAAGCGCTGTAAACAACCATACGAGAAATGCCCACAATGCCAGCATTACTAGGAATAAAATAGTGGAGAATACAGAAGTAATCGGAAAAGCCCCGACCCAAGGTGCCTACGGCTGCTGGAGACGCTCTTAATACAGCAGGAGAAGCCCTTATTAAATACCACCCAAGAGGTATTCCTTCTGCCTACCAGCATTAGGCGGCTTATTGCCTCTGTAGCTCACAGACCGACGCCAGACATCGCAAGAAACGACAATCCCGAACGTGGAACTCACAATGGTGTCGGAGATTCTCCGAGCCGCCCGGCGCCCAATCAAAATATTCGCCGTGAAATACCAGAAAATGACGTCACACACCAGCCCCGCTGCTCAGCAAGGCTGCAGCAGAGAAACCATCAGCGATAAATTTTTGGTTTGCGAGAAAATCTCGCCAGCCAATAAGCAGCGCGAATATTTTCTCCTCAGCCAATCAGCGGGCAGCTGAATTTGACCCACCCCTCCACTGACCTCGTATATAAAGAGCAAGACACACATTGAAAGTCAGTCTACTCCAGTCTTTTGGCGTGACCATGCTCAGTGGAGACTGAGCGAAACGTGGCCTCGATTAACAACGAAGAAGACTTTCTCCTGAAGGACAATTCAAAAGAAGACTTTTTCCTGGAGGTTATCTCTACGGAAGATGAACTCTCAATTTCAGTATCCAGTTACTGTTATACTGTGTTCATCGGAAATAAACTACCCAATTTTGAAACCGGCTTTCCTCGCCAAGTATGACCAATATCGGCGTGTTACTGTCAGAATGCAGTAAATTAGAAAAATAAATTATTAGAAAAATAGAGAAAATTATGCAAACTGAATGCCGCTGATGCAGCTATCACTTTTAACACCACTTGTATAAAATAGGGTCTACTACCTACTTTATTATTATTATTACTATTATTATTGAAAAAATATTCATAACAGCATGAGTCTTGAAATAGGGAAACAAATCTAAAGTTATGTAACTGTACAAACATATTTTAAAAACAAATCTATACAAAGAGCTTTCGAGAATCTTTAGGATTCCCTTTTTCAATTATTATTATTATTATTATTATTATTATTATTATTATTATTATTATTATTATTATTAAAAGAAACAACAGAAGAAGCTAAAATGGAAAAAAGTCGAGACAGTTTGAATGAAGTGACTGTTGGTCCAGTTTAGAAAAAAAGAGTGGATTAGTGTATTTTGAGGTGGCGTAGCCAAGATGAGAGGACGAAAAATTCATTAGGGAAAGGCTGTATAACTGATAAGTCTTGAATGAAAGCAAGCGAAATAGTCTTATCCAGTAAAGAGTTTGAACTAACATGAAGCCTCGTCCTCACTCTAGTACAGGGAGTTAAATATCGTCGGGTTAAATGTTACCGGGACTTGGGAATTTCATGAAAGCATACAAACGCGGATCGCTCTGGATGGGATGCATATTGGCAAAACCCAATTCTGATCTGCAGCTTTCATAAATGCCAAAACGGAAAGCGAACGCTCGTAGGATGATGAAATTAAGTGCCTCTAATATATCGCCCGTCGACAAATATCAGCATCAATATAAAATTTAAAAGTCCAATGGAATGATTTCATAAGATTAGGTCTTCTATATGATTTTTGCTGGCTGAAGAAAAAACAGGTCCTGGATTAATATAATTCAATTTGACTGAGGTTTGAAGTACATAGAAAATGGTCAAATCTATCCATTTGTACTTTAAACAAAGTTTCAGATATGTCCGAAAATACTTATTACAAGTAAGAACACACTTCTCTCTCTCTCTCTCTCTCTCTCTCTCTCTCTCTCTCTCTCTCTCTCTCTCTCTCTCTCTCTCTCTCTCTCTCTTCAAATTATGCGCATTCTTTTCCCACAGATATGCACGTACTGAGTGATTAAACACATATATAGCAAGGGCTAGAATTACCCTCTTAATAAGTAAACATTAAATATATAAAATAAATAAGATTCGGTATGAACATGATTTTCTTACGTACCTCAGTATGGTGATAAGAGAATGCCAGATCGAAAAATTGTCGGGCACATTAAAAAAGTAAATACATTTACTTTTGTTAGAAATTGAGTATATTATCGCCATACTCTGATATAAAAAAAGAAAAATATAATATAAAATTGTCAGTTAATTTACCCAACTAATGGCGGACAATATCTTTCTCAACTTAATTACACGACAAAATTGCGTGCTTGATAAATTTCGTCTATCGTTCGTGGGCATGCTGATGGCTCCGTCAACGAACTTAGTTTATAATTTTGCCTTTCTTTTTGTTTCATTGTATATTTCTGTTAGTGAACTTCAGTGTCTCTATGAATGAATGATGGAGTAGGGACTAACTTATAAAACAGAATGTGCTGTTCATGCTATTGTTATCATTTGTTTTATTAGTTAGTTTAGGGGAAAAAGGACGTAAATACAATTACACTTTTCTTCACTGAACAATTTGTTGATTATCATTACTGTAATCCCTTTTAAACTACCGGAAGATGCTCGGAAACCATGTCAGATTACAACATATCACAATAATCCTTACCAGGTGGAAAAATAAATATTGCTAAGCTTACAAATGGCAAACTAAATGAAGTATCAAATATTTTACCAAGCAAATGAGTGACGGATGACCTGACAGAGGAATTAAACATTTTTACCTAACAAGCAAGAGACGGAATAAGGAACAATAAACCAAATCTGACAAAAAGAGTAAAAAACAAAATAGGTATTAAAGTCTGCAGCAACTGCCAAATCAAGGGCGTTAGAGCTTGCTCTTGGGACCAACAACAACGTGAAGTGTTTCGTTGCCACGAAATTTTATTCTTTTTATTACTTGCTTCTACTGGTTTAATGGTTGGGACTGGAAAATGAAGGTCTTAAGGATTTTAGGTATTCCACTATAATTTTAAAATTTAAGGTCACTGTCAAATACTCTCCATTTGAAGAAAGTTTTTATATTTACTATTCTTTCCTTTTTCCTCTCTCTGTACTTTATATTTACTATTCTTTCCTTTTTCCTATCTGTACTTTATATTTACTATTCTTTCCTTTTTCCTCTCTCTGTACTTTATATTTACTATTCTTTCCTTTTTCCTCTATCTGTACTTTATATTTACTATTCTTTCCTTTTTCCTCTATCTGTACTTTATATTTACTATTCTTTCCTCTTCCTCTATCGGTATTTTATACTTACTATTCTTTCCTTTTTCCTCTATCTGTACTTTATATTTACTATTCTTTCCTTTTCCTCTATCGGTACTTTATATTTACTATTCTTTCCTTTTCCTCTGTCTGTACTTTATATTTACTATTCTTTCCTTTTTCCTCTATCTGTACTTTGTATTTACTATTCTTTCCTTTTCCTCTATCGGTACTTTACATTTACTATTCTCTCCTTTTTCCTTTATCTGTACTTTATATTTACTATTCTTTCCTTTTCCTCTATCGGTACTTTACATATACTATTCTCTCCTTTTTCCTCTATCTGTACTTTTTAATATATATTTACTATTCTTCCCTTTTCCTCTATCTGTACTTTATATTTACTATTCTTTCCTTTTTTCTCTATCTGGACATATCAAGCAGTATAAAAATCTGCCTAACCATTTTCCATTTTTTTTTATCTTGGGTTTGATGTGTTATGTGCAGACAATTTAACTAGTTTTGCTTCTCTGAACGTTTTCACTAATGTCGCCAACATTAACTTTATTAAATTGGGACACATTTCTTAATACGTACTGCACAATTATTGTTTGATAACTACGTAAATACAAAATTGTCAAGTATGTTAAAGTAAATTTCCTGCTACCCACACCTCTCTCTCTCTCTCTCTTTCTCTCTCTCCTTCTCTTCCTGTGTCCGAGTGTATATTCTGTTCTTACTTAGCTTTTACTTTCATTCTTACGTTTAACGGTTATTAAACCCATGAGTTCCGCGAAATTCCCCAACTAGCACATTGTTCATCCAACAACCATTATACAAATACGGATGTTCTAAACAGCTGTGTCATTTAATTCGTGTAAGAAATTTTTCCAAAAAACAGAAAAGTGATTGTTAGACAGACAAGTTAACAGAGACAGAAATTCCGTCAGAAAAGGAAAGAGACATCTGATGATAATTATGAAGGCAAGCATCAGAGAACAATGCCGACTTAGAGCAGCAGTAGGTCAGGAGGAAATCTCTCTCTCTACAAAGGAAACGGAATCATTTTCGTTTGAGCAATTCCACGGAAGAGGTGCACCATTAGGAAAGTATTATAATGATTCAAAGCTATTTTTCTTACTTTGATGTTAATCTCATTAAGCCATTCGTAAAAAACCTCTTAATCCCGTTCGAGGAAGGTCAGGGAGGGAGGGATGGGGTGGATGCCGGCTGAGATTGGTTGGAGGAGGTGGGGGGATGGGGGCGGTTGAGGTTGGGCCTTTTGTTTTCAGACGTTACCTTTTCTTTCAAAAGAAGACCCTTAAAAAGGTTAATGAGCTACCGAGAAGAAAATACACTGATACAATACCGCTATTGGCAGAGGATTTTTCTTCACTTAACTTAGTTCGACAGTTGTAGAAGGAAAATGTTTAGGTGAGTAAACTGCGTGCAAAAAGTACTAAAATTCCATTACAATCGTCCAAAAAGGTACAAAAAATCCATTACAGTCCTCTAAAATCTCCGTAAAGGAAATATATTCTGTTATCTCAACGCAGCTTTATGAACAGAAATTAATGCAGCCCACACGTGAGTGAAACCTTCATGTGTTATTTGAAAGACATAAAAATACTCTGAATTTTCACAGGATTCAGATCTTCTTATGGGATTTAGTAAAAACTGCATTTTCTATCTGTTGTGAAGGCCCATGTTAGGTTTGTCATCTGCAGTAATAATAATAATAATAATAATAATAATAATAATAATAATAATAATAATAATAATAATAATAATAATAATAAGAAGAAGAAGAAGAAGAAGAAGAAGAAGAAGAAGAAGAAGAAGAAGAAGAAGAAGTAGCAAATTTGAGAGGAAAATCGTCGGGTCTCTACACTTTATGGTCTGATAACAGCAGCAACACCAATAATAATAATAATCTCATAGTAACACTGATAGTAGTGAGTTTTATATCTGTATGTTGCAGAGGCCGTATTCATAAAAATTATTCATGAATCTATCACAGAGACGCTTGAACTCACCGATATGAGTCGGGGAAAGAGAGAGGAAATGGGTAGTGCTGATCAAATGGTTTTCGTTGCCGGATGGAAACAAGCAAGCGTAATCATTCTAGATCATCAAGGAAAGGTGATACTCTTACGAAAACACTTGAAAACCGCTGCTCAGAACTCGTTGGTGGGTGGACAGAGATGGTGAACAGAACAGTGAACAGTGAAGCAGGTTAGAGGAGGTGAACAGGGACATAGCCGACACACCTCAAACCATAACGTAACAATCGTCACCAGCAGAACACTATAAAAGGGAGAAAGAAGGAGAAAGAAGTCAGACGATAAGAACAGTAAGTGCAAAAGCTAAAGAACAGGACAGAGTCAGAGATGGTATGATGCACGGAGTGTAAAGCGTTGCCCATACCTCGTAACTGGACTTAGAATTTTTACAACTCTCTTGCACTGAGTTTTTTCCAAGTCCAAGTTTGGACTTGGCATATTTTAGTCTCAAGTCAGGCCGACTTCTTTAAGAAGCAGCAAACAACCCAAGATCGAACTTAAAATTTGAAAGGGAATAATAAATAAAACCACATGTGTATATATATATATATATATATATATATATATATATATATATATATATATATATATATATATATATATATATACAGTACATATATGTGTATGTATGTATGTATGTATGTATGTATGTATGTATGTATGTATTTTTTAACCAGTGTGATGTATGTATAATAATAATAAACAACAACAACAACATTAGTGTGAATAATTTTTTAACCAGTGATGATAATACTAGGTCTGCCAACAACAACAACAACAATATAATAATAATAATAGCCACGTCACTAGCTCTGCCATAGTTTATGTTATCATACGTTATTGACAACCAATATCGGTATCTACTCGTATTTTCTGCTATATTTTCTGTCGAGTAGCCTAATCTTCATACCCATCTCATCGACTTAACAATAATACATGTGTCTCAGCTTGAAACAAATTTCCGAGAATTTGTATATTCTATAACTACTTTAGAATAATTTATCGATATTTGACCTCTCAATCGAATATTCGTATTGCATACACCCTGGTAAAGGCAACGGCAAATGCTGCATTGTTAAAAAGAAAACGTATTTTCTCTATCTGTATTGTTGCAGAGAAACGGGAAACAGAAAACGCCAACGCTGAAATGATTTTGCCTGGTATTTTCTGAAACTGAATTCATTTTTCAAGAGCATTTATATACTAACCGTACGAAAACTAAGAGGGACAAATGACAGAATGTTTGTATGAAAATGGGATTGATGATATGTATCGTTACAAAGGGTTTAAATGGTACATGATCACGAAAGAAATTCTAAATATTTAAATATTTTTTCCTCTACTGAAACCACCATAAACTTCTTAAAATATTTATAAAATTTCATTTTAACAGAAAGGGATTTTAACAAATAAAATGGACAGACCTGATTACGCATTAACCTAACCATTACTTACATTGATACAATTATTCATAGTTGTATCTCTGTTATACCCCTCTCTCTCTCTCTCTCTCTCTCTCTCTCTCTCTCTCTCTCTCTCTCTCTCTCTCTCTCTCTCGGTAACTTCCAAGATGCGAGAGTTAATGTAAAGAGACAAGGCATGAGTGGATAGTTCTTCTCTTTGGATAAGCGAATTTAATTAAGCAAATATCTTGTTATGAATACATGAATCAATTGTAGGTTTGTCCTTGGCAAATAGTAATCAACATTTTTGAAGGAGAGCTTAGAGCCTAACTAAATAAGTTACGCTTCTCGCCATAAGAGGTGCCTTGGATAATTCACGTTAACCTCGAATTTTAGCTGCTCTCTCTCTCTCTCTCTCTCTCTCTCCTCTCTCTCTCTCTCTCTCTCTCTCTCTCTCTCTCTCTCTCTCTCTCTCTCTCTCTCTCTCTCTCGGAGAATGCAATTTGATAAATTATGCCTAAATTTCACTTCTAAAATTTTAACGAATGACTTCTTTTGTTTCCTGCTTACTATATTATTAATCTGATATATCTTGTTTGTTATTAATTTATTACATTTTCGTTGTTATTCAATTTGATCATTTACTACTTCAGGAAGCTTATTTTGTGGGTTAAGGTTTGTTCAATTTAGGTTTGTTCTATATAAATGTATTTTCATATTGAATAATGATATATACATACATATATATATATATATATATATATATATATATATATATATATATATATATATATATATATATATATATATATATATATATATATATATATATATATATATATATATATATATATATATATATATGAGGTCACTGGTGTAATCTAATCAACAATAACCTTGTCTCACGATTGCTACAGAACTGGACAATAATTTTACTGCAAAATTTATCCATAAATGTTACAGCAGTTGTATATTACAGACTTTGGCTCCTGGAAACAGTGCATGACATATGCCGAGGGATGAGGGCTAAGCCACCATCATCTGAGAACGTTATGGCTCGATTTCCTATCTTTTATATACTGTCCCTATTATGATAATAAATTTTATATAACATCATTTTATATTATTTTATCTTGACCCTCTGTCCCATTTTCTGATTCTTGTAGAGCTCACCCGGAAGATGTGTTTTTAAAAGAAAGGTTAAAAACTGGATTGATGTATATTCGAAAAGTCTGGAGATTGATAATGGTAACAGGCCACTACGAACGGATGAACAGTCATTAGCAGAAACCATTACAGCTCTAGTACCCTCATCAGTGTGATACAGGCAGTCTCACAATGCGAAATATCTGTTTTAAGCAAATGTTTGATGGATATTATTTGCAGTCCTTCCAGGAGGCAATACTACTATAAGTCCACTAACATACGTTTGAAATCCTTGTTACGTTACGGACTGGTGGCTCGTCTGTTCACTTAAATGGGCTCTTACCGTCTCAACGGTCTCCTCGACAGAGACGAAAGCCAAGTATACCTCACCGACAGCACCCTAATTCCTACTTCAGACTGGTTCTCAGTCCGATTCCAGGAACCTGTTTATCACTCGGCGTTACGACATCCTCCTCTCAAAGATTGGTTTGAGGTCGACATTACTTGTCTAGATCATTCCCTGCTTCTTCCGCTTTGCTCTTATCCAGTAGGATATTTTCGCCCAATAACAACGGTGGCAGATAATGTTTAAAATGATCTTCAAGTCACATGCCATTTCCATAATATTAAAATGACCAAGTATCTTCCCTCAAAAACTTAGTTTTAAGATTCTCGATATTAGTTGAATGAGAATATTGTCATCTAAGTTTTCTATATTAATTGCAGAAATAATACATATACCAAAACATATGTTGACCTTGCACTTTTATCACTGGCCAGCGCGAGATACTTCGATAAGTTATAATAAATGCCAAGACTATATTCTGTTTAATTTGCATTAAGTACGAAATTCAGAATATATCTGAGGATTTTTTAGACTCTGTAGAGCCCATTTTACTTGTACTGTAAAAGGGGCAGGAACAATAAAAAAAATTACAGACTGAGAACTTTTACGATTATTGATACACTGTAAGAAGAGCGATTTATTGCCAGATACCTTATGTTAACCCTTTTTCTCTTATCCGATGACAGCGAGAGAATCGAAACAAATAACAAGACAATTTCTTATCATTGCATTGGAAATTAGTTGGGAAACGATGAGCTAATATGAATGCAAGCAAAAATTAAATGAAATAAGATTACGTAAAAACGAGAACTACTGAGTATATGTTAACTCGGTTTGATATTTAGAAAGCTTTCATGCCATTATTTTCAAACTACTCAATGCGAGTAAAATTCTGTCTCTCTCTCTCTCTCTCTCTCTCTCTCTCTCTCTCTCTCTCTCTCTCTCTCTCTCTCTCTCTCTCTCTCTCTCTCCTCTACTGTTATGCAATTTGTTATTAAAAAATATATTTTTTTATCAACAATGGTCGTCTGCATAATCTGTGCAATATACCATTACCAGTAATTTATTGAAGGGTCATTATAATCCGCCATAAGTAAAAGTTATGTGGCCGAAAAAGCTAAAGAGTAGTTAGAACTAGTGATTTTAAGTTAACTCGGTTTGATATTTCAGAAAGCTTTCTTGCCATAAATTTTCAGTTAAACTACTCAATGCGAATATAACTCTCTCTCTCTCTCTCTCTCTCTCTCTCTCTCTCTCTCTCTCTCTCTCTCTCTCTCTCTCTCTCTCTCTAAGACAGCAATTACATAAAACACTAATTAAACGATTTAGGAAGTGGGCAAAGCAATTACGCATTACAAGATCCTTAACTTATCCTCTATCTATTTTTCTATTTCACCATCATCTCTGTTTTGTTTCAAATCAATTGTCATATAACAGCTATGTCTGACAGCAGTAAAATTTAGAGCTGCGACAGGATACACCCCCAAAAGATTTCTCCTTTAGGCAAATGAAACTTAGAACATGCGATTATAATGTGAGTTATATGAAAGAAACAAATCTTAATTAATCAGTCAGTAATAGCACTATAACTTTTACCATATAACTGATACTCAGAAAATTTAATATATTTCAAACTTTAACACTGCAGACTCTAAGTAGGTTTGGCTTGCATCTTAAACTGAAGTTCTCGTGCATTGCAAATGTTTATCATGCAGCCATATTGGTCAATGCGAAGTTTTAATTTTTACAGTCAATTTTGGTTTCAAGGTCACTCTATGACTTGGCCTCAGGCATTGCAGAACCTTTCAGCTGACTACCTTGCAGCTCACAAGAATTAAGTGTTAAACTTGCAATAAGACTTACATCCTTTTTTTAAATCTTTTAAAACAAATAAGTAATAATACCATAAAATGAAAAACCTTCAAATAAAGTTTTATAAAAGGACGAAAAATACTAGCTTAGTCATAGCTGTTATATCTTAAGTATTATTTCAGTCACATCATCCCACAAATAGGATCAAGATCCACAATTCTCTGATATAAGGGTTATGAATGATTTCCCTGGACCCATTTTCCTGATTTTTATAAGATTCCACCTTTAAAAGGTGCATCTGTAGATCCACAGGTAGTTAACCCACATTTTTTCTTCCCTTTCTTTGTTCTTTTCTTTCAGATAAGGGTCATCTAAAGATGTTAGGATGGATGCAGTAAAGTTTCTTTTATGAAACAGGACGGATGACGTTAGAACAAGATAATCGTAATTCACTCTCCCACTTCACTTTCAAACAATATTTACCTCTCCTTTCGAATCTTAGGTCTTACAGTTATCAGAATTATAACTCCATATACCTTACATAGTCGGCCATACATCTCTGTCTGAAATGAATGTACATTGATCTATAAATAACATTCAACACATATGTATCTTTTTTTGTTAACATTACCTTATGACACAGAGAGAGAGAGAGAGAGAGAGAGAGAGAGAGAGAGAGAGAGAGAGAGAGAGAGAGAGATACGTTAATGGTGCGAAAATGAGGGTTAATAGCAATGTTAATAAGCAGATGCATGACTGAGTGAAAAACTCCTCTCTCTCTCTCTCTCTCTCTCTCTCTCTCTCTCTCTCTCTCTCTCTCTCTCTCTCTCTCTCTCTCATCTTGAAGAGCAATCATTGGAAAAGCAATTTGTCGACTGGAATAGCATTATACAAATCTAGAGAATTATATGTCCAAAAGATACAAATGTCAGAGGAGTCTCGAAAATAAATCTGTCATAACCAACACCTTATTCATCTATCACTCCGATGTGCATGAAGAGAGAGAGAGAGAGAGAGAGAGAGAGAGAGAGAGAGAGAGAGAGAGAGAGAGAGAGAGAGAGAGAGGAGTTTGAAATGATGCCAAACAGGTAAGAGAACTAGAAAGTCATTTCCCGTTCAATTTTTTTACAGAATTAATAAATTCAATAAGATTATAGCGGTCAGTCGATGTATTAAAAACGAATACATGAGCAAAATTTTGTATATGCCAGTAGCCAGTAAAATTAGGGATGTGAAGCTTCAATGCAAATTTGACGTCTTATCGTGTAAATATTCTTGTATATTTAAATAGTCATCTATTCATTAAAAAATTAAAATATTAAAAACCTGCATCAACTCACATTGACAAATTATTATTTTAAATTCAATGTGTCAATTCTTATCCACAAAAAAATTAGCTTCATTCTTAATTCCTATCCACGCAAAAATAACCTTCCTTCCGTGTGTTAATTCCTATCTACACAAAAATAAGCTTCATTTTATGTTTTAGTTCCTATCCCCACAAAAATAAGCTTTTTCTGTGTCCTAATTCAGATCCACACTAAAATAATGCTTCATTCTTTGAGTAAATTCGTATGCACAAAAAATAAGTTTCATTCTCCGTTTTAATTCTTATCCACACTAAAGAAAGCTTCGTTATGTGTGTTAATTCCTATTCATATAGAAATAAGGACGCTTAACTCAGTGCTATATGTTAATTCCAATGCAAGCTGAAACTTTCATTCCAAACGAAGTTCTTCATCAAACTCAACACTGCTGCTATTCAGTGGATCGCCAACATTATGCGCCTCAGGTTCCCTCAACCACCAATCCAGAGTAATTTATTGCTTCATATTGCTGAAACCCTCAATTACTGGTAATGCAATATCCCTGTTTCTTGCAAACCCATTATGAATTTTTCGTTGATTAACGACTCTCTTGCCACCCTGCGCTCAGATGATAAATATACAAGACGCTTGGTTATACATAACATATTAATATTTTGATTTCCCAAGGCATGCACACAGAATAACTAAGGGGAAGAGTGGCAGAAGTGACAAAGTAATATTGGGGAACTGCTGCCTGTTTTTATTCATATGACGGACAAACTGGAGATTATTTGATTTTTTTTATTTAAGTAATCTTTTTTTTTTTGGTCTGGGTGATTAATCAATAGAGAGAAAAGTTGTTAAAATGGTTAGTCTGGGTGATTATCGCTTCAATAGAGAGAAAAGTTCGTTAAAATGGTTAATCTTACTATTTATCACTGGATATAAAAGTTCAATAACCGAATAAAGATAAGTAATATGTTAATGGTGAAAAAAGTCAAAGCTCATGATAACGATAAGAAGTACAAAATATTTCCACGAATAAACCAACATAATAAAACATATATTGAGCAATATAAAAAATAAAGGCTATCTGTGAAGAAAGAGACAGTAGAAACCATTTTAATCTGCTGAAGCAGTTATCTGAACTGTCCAGCTGAATCTTATTCACACTGGAAGTGTTTGTTATTTCCCTAACAATGTAAGTTTTCTACAAAATCTTATAAAAATGTGATATAAAAAGTTCTCTTAATGATGCCGTTGAAAGGCTGTTTCTACCACTTGTAAGATACATGCGCGCTACTGAGAAAAAACGCCAAACAATTTCTTGCATCAATCGAAAACTAAAATTAAATTTAAAAACCTGAATTCCTTTCTGCCACGTGTCTGGCTTTCTTCATGATGCAAGATCAAGCTACTTATTTATGGCATTCATTTCTGTATTTAATCTGCTGACCTTTTAATATAACGATATTATCACTGTTTTTACTAATGTCCAGTTTTACAATAATTTCAAATATGTTTCACGAGATTCATATTTTTTCCATTCAACTTACAAATTTTGTATAATGGCTCGAGAGATATCTATTAAAGAATTTCGACGAATATTTCCAGGTTAAATGTATTAAGATGTAATCTTATCACAATATATTACTGAATAATTGTACAAAAAATGAAATGTCCCCCATTTGCTAGTATTTAATTTTTCTCCTTTTGCTATTAATGTCACATTAATAGTCAGGAAAATGCAAACAGGAAATTCTGGGGATGCTTATATTCAAATCATCTCTAGGAATGCCTAATCGTCCTTGAAGCTATTAAATACTGTAGGTTTTTAATGCAAATGGAGGAGGGGTGATCAAGAGCTCTTTATTTGTTCAGTACTATGGGGTTTTGTTAACTGAAATACCATATGATAATTTTCGCAAATAGTAAAACCTGCCACCTTTGATATGTGCACCTTAAAAGATTTTCCAGCTTTCCTTATCTCCCCACAATTTATTATTCTGCATCTCTCTGGCTAATATTTCATTGAAATTATAACCAGGGAGATACAGAAGTTGGGTTTTCGTTTTGTTATCTTAATATTATTTAAAACAAAGTCCTTCTCCCAAACACAAAAACATACATACATACATATCTATAAATCTATATATGTATGTATGTATGTATGTATGTATGTATATATCTATATATATATATATGCATGTATATACTGTATATATATATATATATATATATATATATATATATATATATATATATATATATATACTGTATATATATATACATTTATATATATATATATATATATATATATATATATATATATATATATATATATATATATATATATATTTATATTATATAAATATATATATATACATAAATATATCTTTCTATATATATATATATATATATGATCTTTCGATTATATTTGTAAATATTTACCAGCTTGTTGTGTCGTTTTTAATCATTGTTTTTTAAGACGTTTTGTAAAAGACAAAAATCGGGTTTTTAACATCTGAATTCTAAAGTTGTACTTAGGTAACGGAAGTATTATATATCATGTCCTTATAGTTAAAAGTATTCATTATACCTTTAGTAGATGATTACAAAAGTAATAATTTACGGATCTCAAAGGAAGTTCTTATAGTTCTGAGTGTTTCTCTAATATGAATGATTTCGTTCTTGATTTTGGTGTTAGTTGTTCATTCAGTTCATCATTTAAATTATATTCTTTACCCTTCTTCTATTTTTCTTTAAAATATGTCAATTTTTTCCGTGAAAGTAAAAAATAGATGATAAAATGCAAAATACAATCAATAAGTAGTTTATTACTTATAATATATATCACTCAACTTACATTAAAATTTTATCTTTTACAGACGTGAAGTCTTTGACATTACGTTATCACTTGCTAAATAATCAAGAACTTAAATATACATCACTTAGAGCTGTTTCGTCCTTATAATATTATACGGTGTGGAGGATTCAAACTGCCGTCACGACAATATGATATAAAAAATGTGTTTACTATCAAAGGCCTCGGTATCATCAGAAGACATCCTGGAGAGAGAGAGAGAGAGAGAGAGAGAGAGAGAGAGAGAGAGAGAGAGAGAGAGAGAGAGAGAGAGAGAGAAGGGGAAAATCATTTCAAATTCATCGTCTCATCATTACAATCTCCCCGTGAGGAATGTCATCCCACACTGAGTCAACGTTATTCCCCGCTGTAAGGTAAACTTGTGATAAGAACGATCTAAAGTTAGATCACTGTATTTTGGGCATCGGCAGTTCCTGTTATTAATATTATGAATATAGCTTTGAAAAACGTTGCAATCTCTTCCAGGAAGATGGGGAGGTTGGTTGTTAATGGCCAGAAAAAGGGAGGTCGAGTACATACTAAATTCAGTAGTTTTATGATATCTTAATGAGCGCAACGTTATTGTGATAGCTGGACACGCTAAGGTGAAACAGCCCAACTGCACAGTCTTGCACAATGTAATTAACAATTTTGATGGTATCATTCTTACCGTCTTGCCGAGCGGGTAATTTCCTGCCAGAGGGAGAACGAACATACGGCCACATACACACACGTGTGGGGGCGCGTGAGCGATAGACTGCTCAGAAATAAGACTCGGAAAATAATAGCAGGACGGAGTAATTATATAAAGAAAAACGCATATTTTTCTCCGGCGGCATATGTCACGCCACTTGGATTTCAATTTATAGTTATGTATATTACACACATACAAAAACACACACACTTTCCAGCTGCTTAGAAATAAACCCAGTAAGAACATAAATTTTTCACTTTCACGGCAAAGGTCATAAGAAGACATTCAAGTGAAGTGACTGAATAAAAGGGAATGAGAGAAATTCAACCATGAAATTATTAACAACAATTACCGTCTCAGGTAAATTATTTCCGTTTAGTGAGAGTTAACGTGCGAAAGCAAACACGAACAGAAACGCAGACCACATACGCAAGCAATCAAACTCTTCCCACAGTGCACAAATATAAATTTTCAAGCAGGGCGACACGGAAAGTGAAGTCATTCGCAATTAAAGAGAAGTACTGTTTTATGAGACGCATAAATGCATGTCCAGCTTGATGTGATTAAGAATATTAGTGACAGACTAAAATATTAGCAAAATATTTTTCTGTATATTACAATGTGCTCGTAAGCTGCCTTAAGTAAATGTGTGTAAAATTTTTCAAAATATATTACTCACTTTTGGAGAGAGAGAGAGAGAGAGAGAGAGAGAGAGAGAGAGAGAGAGAGAGAGAGAGAGAGAGAGAGAGAGAGAGAATGTTCTTTTCCCAGTCTGTGAACCGCAGCCTTCAAAACAAGAGGCTTGTCAATGACTGCTGTTATTCCTGGCGAAGCATCCGTTTTCTTCAGCTAAAAGTTCTTACTGTTCCTTTCCCTTTTATTTTTAGTCTTAAGAAAGCACATTTTCTTTTCGTTTCTTGATGGTTTTATACTAAGTTCATGCACTTTATGTACACGGCTAAATAGGTAAAATGAGTCTTCTTTGATGGGAAGAATTTATTTTAAAAATATGGAGCATAATTATGGTAATATGTATATATATATATATATATATATATATATATAATGTATATATGTATATACACACATGCATATATATATACATATATATATATATATATATATATATATATATATATAT
Organism: Macrobrachium rosenbergii; assembly: GCF_040412425.1. Classification (NCBI taxonomy): domain Eukaryota; kingdom Metazoa; phylum Arthropoda; class Malacostraca; order Decapoda; family Palaemonidae; genus Macrobrachium; species Macrobrachium rosenbergii. The sequence continues at coordinate 38,694,647 of NC_089746.1, forward strand.
ATATATATATATATATATATATATATATATATATATATATATATATATATATATATATATATATATATATATATATATAGAATCATGAAGCTACAATGTCGTTTAATATCCGATTCACGCTACTGGGAATGTTCCGATGGGGAATTATAACCGAAGCGGAATTTTTTAAGTGACAAATGGATCGGTACCGCCGGGTCTGGATGAAGTAGCGTGAATTGGATATTAAACGACATTTGTAGCTTCATGATTGTATATAAATCGCGGTGAGATAAAATTTCATATATATATATATATATATATATATATATATATATATATATATATATATATATATATATATATATATATATATATATATATATATATATGTGTGTGTGTGTGTGTGTGTGTGTATAAAATATTATGATTCCTCACTTTTCCCATAATTGTAAGGGCCCTATGCCTCTAAATCTTACTTCCAGCTTCTTTTGTTAATTCTTCCCGAGAGTCATTTTTACTTATTCCCTCACCCAATGTGTACATGTAGATTGAAGAACTATTACTGAAAAATTGTGTCCAGCAGGTAGTCAAGACATCGGTCCGCGTCACTTTCCAAAAGTTTAGCGAGAAAAAATCTTAGTCTGCACTTCTGCAGCCTCAAGCAATTTCTTTTATTATATATAGTTTAAAGTAAGTTTAAAAGACACGTTGGGTAATGGTTATAGCTTCCCCTCGGGAAAACGGACATAAAATGCTTCGATTTATCTTTAATAGTAGGTAGAAATTCAACTTCACAGCAAAGTGAAGTCTTTATTATTTACACGCCTTAGTAACCGTTTCTGATTTCAGTATTTGAAAGGCAAGTGCAAACCTAATATTGATTTTATAAAGGAATTAAAGGTTTTAAAAATTACATATCATTCCAAACCTGCTATTACCTTTAGGGATTTTATTTACAACTACAGTATTCTATTTTTTCATCACAGTTTTTCAGTAGTATTCACAGTACAGCCTTTGGATTTTTCGGGGACCAACCATAATATTCCTTCAAACTGGATATAATGCAGTTTCACTGGTCACTAATCAAGAATATGAATATAAATTGCAATATATTGCAATTTTCGTTTACTACTGCAATGTTGTAAGCAACGCAAAAATTATCTTTAAGCAGTTTCATTTGTGAAAAAATCTAAGGCTTCCTTTACTTATATCCCCTCGAAAAAAAAAAAACTTTCGCACATGCAAAAACGAGAAGTGTCGATAAAAAAATCAATAAATAAATAAATGAAAACTATCAAGAACCCAGACAATAGGACGGAAAGCCGATCGTGGCACTAATAACCTCACTTGAGCTGGTGGCACTGCAGCTGGGACGTAACAGACAGAATTGCTATTCTGGGATCAAAAACGATTAGCTGACCTTTGACCTGTCGACCTCGTTTCCCAGCATTTGTTTTATTTTCTGTTTTCCGTTTCAAATTTCTTTCTTATAAGAATTCACCCGATTATTAAATCCAAGGATGATAATCATCTGAAACCGAATGAATACCAGGTGAACGGTAATAAAATGAACAACAGATAACTAACATAAGCAGAAAGAGTGAAAAGAAGGATGAATATCAAATTTGTTAAATATAAAAACAGAATGAGGGAATATAAACAAACCGAAACTAGAAAAAACGAAGAAGAAAAATTCTTCAGTGGATTAAAAGAATAATTTGCAACAAACAAGTAAAATATGGACAGAAGTCTCTTCGGCGCAATCGAGTTAATGTGTATCGTATAATCAAGGCCACCGAAAATAGATCTATCTTTCGGTGGTCTTGGTATAATGCTGTATGAGCCGCGGCCCATGAAACTTTAACCATGGCCCGGTGGTAGCTTATCCTATATCGTTGCCAGAAGCACGATCATGACTAACTTTAACTTTAAATAAAATAAAAACTACTGAGGCTAGAGGGCTGCAGTTTGGTATGTTTCATGATTGGAGGGTGGATGATCAACATACCAATTTGCAGCCCTCTAGCCTCAGTAGTTTTTAAGATCTGAGGGTGGACAGAAAGAGTGCGGATAGAATAAAGTACGGACGGACAGACAAAGCCGGCACAATTAGTTTTCTTTTACAAAAAACTAAAAGTCCACTCACGAACACCAGAAAAAAAGGGTAAGATGCATTACTGGTTTTTTGAGACTTGAAGATAAAAAGCTTGATATGTAACTTGGTATATTTAAATAACGAAAATTTCCAATGAACAAATCTTTAGAAAACGAAAGATTTTCTATGAAAGTCACAAGAGAGGAATTAAATAACATACATAAAGAGAAAACAGGCATGCAGTATGAATAAATGTAAAAAATACAATATAATCAGGTAGAAATATGTGTGAAATAATATACCAGAGAGAAACTGAAAAGAAACCATCACTATAAAATGTTGATGTGAATAAAAAGCTTATCAACGTATTGTATTGGGAATTCAGATTCTATTTGATTTTATTTTATATTTTCGCTTTAGGAGACAAATATTGCAAAAATTCCTTTTATACATGACTCTGACATATTTTCTCTGAGAAAATTCATTTGGAAATGAACGTTGAAATTTCAAATTCCTTTGGAAAATAACTTGGATATTTCTTATGAAGTTGCTTTCATTTTGACCTCAGCTGAATCAAGAAACATTCAATACAAATATTTTACGTTAATTACTCTTTCGATTTCCAGTTTATCATATCGGATTAATCCTGTTATTGTTGCCATTAATTAAGTTATCCCTCTTAAGATAAGTTTATTTAAGGTTAAATAAATAAATCTATATAATTACAAAATGTCCTCACTAATTACTGAACCATTCAATCCGTTATTCCTGATAATTTTAAGCTCGGATAAACAAAGAATTCTAAAAGGATCCATTAAGGACAAGAGTAAATTTTTATATATATGACATAATGATTACTATCTTATGACAATAACACACCTTCCCGTGCAGATTTTCTTTGTATTTTATTACCAACTATCTTATGCTGCTCGGCTGTAAAACAATATATATATATATATATATATATATATATATATATATATATATATATATATATATATATATATATATATATATATATATATATATGTGTGTGTGTGTGTGTGTGTGTGTAATATGTGTGTGTACAGTATATATATATATATATATATATATATATATATATATATATATATATATATATATATATATATATATATATATAATGTCATTGCTAGGTGAATAAAGCTGCTAACGTCCTGAAAGGATCTCTGTTCAGGAGATTCATCCAGAATTCAGCAGCGCCAGCATCAACAGGATCACTGTCTTGTCTTCCCTAGTGTACTACTCGGGTTTTTTTTTTTTTTTTTTTGTACTTTTCCATTCCACAAATATCAACGCATCTCCAGCCACCCGTCTCAATATTCACATCTGTGTAGGTCAGCGTCTTCCAACTCATCTGATGCTCACAGGAGGCCAGCTGAGACCATTGCGTAATATTCTCACTACAGTAGGATAGTGGGAAGGAATGTCCCAAGCATCTCCTCTTTTCATTATTGTCACATCTATATATTTTATTTACGTAATTTCTCTTTCAATATTATTTCTCACTCTATCCTAGCAAGTGATTCCTAATAATCTTCTTTAAGCTCTGTTCAAAAATCGATGAAATCTTTCAGGGATGCTTTCGTTGAACGTTAGGATCTATTTCTGTATAATGCATATCGCACTAGCCTAATATATAATATTACTCTTTTATGTAACTTTTGTTTATTTTCCATTCATTTCCAGTCTACCTATTATTAGTTGCCATGATGCCAGAGAACCTTAAATCAATCAGTCGGTTTGCGTACTGAAATAAATTTCAATGATGATATTAAATAAAAGTTACTATTTTTTCAATATAAGAAATCTCAATATTTTCTTTCTCTGATACTAGTCATGTTTTATTCTGAAGGGTCTAACAACTTGGAAAAAAAACTGTTGTGTGTAAAGTCAAGAGTTTTAGAAGTGACGTTGATAATTCATAATACTCCGAGGAAAACAAAGACTTTGTAAAGGAACGAAAAACTACCCAGACAACTTGCAAACAGAAACATAAAAAAAATAAAATAAAAATTTTCAACAACTTTTACCTTAGGTAATCCAAATGTCTATCAAATGAGACTGCTAATTTAATATGCTCGAAGTTTACATATATATATATATATATATATATATATATATATATATATATATATATATATATATATATATATATATATATGTATTTATATATATATATATATATATATATATATATATATATATATATATATATATATATATATAATATATGCATGTATGTATTTATGTATGTATTTATATATAAATATATATAGAAATGAACATATGAAAAAGTGTTTCACAGAAATAAATTTGACTCACATCGGGACCGAAGCCCGGTCTTTCAAGTGAGAGTCAAGGGCATTAGCCATTCCTCCAGAAAGGTCATAAAAGAAGATGGAACCTAAGTACTACATACAAGAGGTTTTACTCGAGCAGGTGCATAGCGCCCAACATAACACACACACACACATACACACATATATATTATATATATGTGTGTGTATCTATGTACGTATGTATGTATGAACTACTAGGAACCTGACAGCGATTGCAAAAGGACAGCTAAGAATGAATTACGCTATAAGAGTATACTTAACCCAGGAAGAGAGCATTGATTGTTAATATGGATGATGGAAAAATGAAAATTCTCTCTCTCTCTCTCTCTCTCTCTCTCTCTCTCTCTCTCTCTCTCTCTCTCTCTCTCTCTCTCTCTCTCTAGTGCAAAATGAATAATTAACCTTTCAAGCGCTATATATATTTTGTATCTGGAAATGATTTGCTTAGAGCAGCGGGCAACATGTGCCAGGACCTTTCGTTTATATTTCCCCTTTTTTCGAAATTCCCGCCCCCTCTGCCTCTGTCTCTGTCTCTCTCTCTCTCTCTCTGTCTCTCTCTCTCTCTCTCTCTCTCTCTCTCTCTCTCTCTCTCTCTCATTGGGTTGTTACTGTCGACAGCTTTTTCTGACGTTTCCCTACAGCGTGTGTTCCATTTCTGACCTCTCTCCCCTTTTGATAAACGATCCTCCCAAATGAAACTTTGGTCGTTGAACTTTGGGCCGACGAAGGGATTTCCTGTAGCGGGAGAATTTGTAATTCCTTTTCAATCTCTTTTCGAAAACAATAAGCAATCATTTTTACTAGTTTGTGAGTGCCACTGAATTATGTTCCTTACTGGAACGGAATTTGCACAGCCATATCTCTAACCAGTATTGGAAAACTCAGAAAAATTACCCTTTTTACACAATGAAATCTCTTTCCCACTGAGCTGGCATATGAACACATCAACTCAACCATATACAGTACTTTCTGCAATGTTACTAAGGTAACCTCCGTTATAGCATACCAGGAAAGTTTTGTGTCACATAAACACATACACATAAACACATACACACAAACACTTACACACACACACACACACACACACGCGCGCGCGAAAATAATTTATATATATATATACATGTATGCATATACGTATGTATGTGTGTGTGAATGTATAAAGTCGTATGCGCAAATCGCTAGCGTGGAATTTTCCATTTTCTTGTGTACTGTAATAATAGTTTTCTTATGAACTTGTTGAACACTGTTGACAAATTCATAAAAGTTATGGATTTATGGTTTTTTAAGGAAAATCCTATTTATGAGGATCGAGAACTACATCTCATACGTCTTGCAATAAAGTGCATGTGATATACAACCCTGGATCCCTACCGTATACCTGAGAAAATAAATGAAATGATTTATCGCTGATTTCCAATGTTTCAGAGTGATAATGGAGAAAAGTTCGCCCTTCAATTACGATTATTCCAAGTATGAAGTAATGGACTGTTAATTATTTCCCAATTGCAGAACAAAATTACCGTATATTGAAGTTAAAGGCAAAAAATGCGCCATAAATTACATAAGAGGAAAATTTGAAATTTTTTAGTAGTATCACTGTACCGGTACGTATATATTGGTTTCCCGTTGTATACTACAAGCATTTACATCCTCTTGTCATATAATTTACACCTTTGTAACTCCAGGTATATATCTATATATATAAAAATGGATGTGTGTGTGTGTGTGTTAGTGTGTGTGTGTGTGTGCGTGTATGTAGGTGTGTTCCAGCCTAACTCTGAAACGCGTTAAGCAATATCAACCAAACTTCGTATACATATGACTTACTATCAGGAAAAGAATACTGTTGGGGTAAGATATCACTAGCACCAAAGGACACCAAAGGGGGTAGGGGTGGGAAGTTCAGCCCAGATGGGAAGGGGGTGGTGAGTAGGGGTGAAAAATAAAATGTCAAAAATGACAGATAATAGTGTCTAATCCATATATTCGAGGTCGCTGAAATGGATAGTGACACTCCCGATGCCCTTAAGTCCAGGTTCAGTCCCGATAGGAATAGGGGGTGAGAAGGGGTGAAATATAAAATGTCAAAAATGTTGGGGATTGTTCCCGGGCAGCGCCAGGTTGGTCAGGTGGTAAATATGTAAAACCCTTCCTCAGAAAAAAAATAAAACAAAGTTGTAATTGTAAATCTTTAAACTCTGGGAGATATCAAAGATTCAGTTTGTAGAGAATTCTATTGAAATTCTAATTTTTAAATGCGAATATATCGGATAGAGTAGATGTTTCAGACATGCTGGTTGCGTTCCGTACGTTGGCCCTGAAAATTACTCCAACTGCAAACAATATTGTTTGTTGAAGAGGCTCAGCCCCCACTCCTCTCTAATTGTTCTGTTAATCTGTTTAGACAGCCAATTAATTTTTATTGGGGCGAAACTAAATGTATTTTCGGATTTTATAAACAGATCATTTCCCGTCGAGTTTTCAAGTAAATACCATTGAACAATTATTATAAAATAAAAAATACGAAAAACTCGCGTGATTTAAATTTTTTCATCTAGTTATATGTTGTTTGATAATTGTTATCATTAGCCTGTATTAAACCTGTTGCTCTCTCTCTCTCTCTCTCTCTCTCTCTCTCTCTCTCTCTCTCTCTCTCTCTCTCTCTCTCTCAAAGAGAATGTAAAGTGTTATCACCTGCGTTTTTAGTTATTTTGGAGACTAGCACCTTTTCATGACTAATTTTAACATTAAACTAAGCATACAAGACAGACATACTTGAACATAGAGAGAGAGAGAGAGAGAGAGAGAGAGAGAGAGAGAGAGAGAGAGAGAGAGAGAGTTGTATTCTCATTAAGTCAGTAACATAACATGATTTTCATGTTGGATGTTTTGTGTACTGGCTTGGCGCATTATGTAAGATATTCTGTTAAATAATTTTATGATGTTATCTTGTTATCCCAGAAAATGATGATTCAAGTAGTTAATTGTATTTTTAATAGTTGAATGAAGAGTTCATGGTTGTTAGTAACTGGAATGACAAGAAAATATCAAGTTGTATTTGATACTACATTTGTTTGTCAATTTTCAATCTACTGATGGATATGTAAAAAAGGTAGACATTGTTATTACTTACATATAATTGGCGCAAGGAAAATCATTTTTGACTAATATACATCGTCATTTTCCAAGCTATCATATTCTTCCTATAGGATGGACCAGAGGACATAATGAGAAAAATGACACTGAAAACACAAAAAAAAAAAAACATTTCTAATAGATCTTATTTATCAATTACTCAACGCTAAGAACTTATATATAACTCCATGCAAGAGCATCCTCGAAAATCTGCGACACAGGCAACTTTCTGCATATAACTGTGAAACATATTTATACTATAAAATGTATTTGTGTATATTGTTTAACATGTGAGATGGAAATAAAGGAACAAAGGCAATAAAGGACTATGATAACATTTGAGTTAAAGGACGAATACCGTCAATAGGATATTTATTAACTCATATATTCCTGATACCAATTTATTTTCTATACTGCAAGTATCCCCGCATCGCATTAGCTCTTGAGGTGAAAATACGGACATAAAAGTGATAAACGTTTATGGTGAGATCCGTTTATATAAGCTCAGGCGAATAGGAAAGTGAATAAGGAGAAATAACATTACCACGAATAGTGATACCATCTGAATTACAGCAGTCATAAATGCCCCACCACACTCGGGCAATTTACCTTAGTTATGGTATTTGTTGGTCGTAAAGGGTTGTCGTAAAGAGGTCCACAAGAAATTCCTAGCTCCTAGAAGCTGTAAATGTATTTTTATCAACACATTTCTGCTTCCACTCTATACATTTTTTTTTTTATATTTTCATTTCTCCTAACTGTCTTGTGATATTTCGTCATTTGCTGCCTACCAGACTGAGATTTATAGAAATTAATCTGTGGATGGTATTGTGAAATGTTCATATAAAATTCCTCCTAGTTACATAAATGCATTTTATAAGCGTCGATTTATCATTAAGATATTCATCTTCAGAATAAGATGGCAGGACCTGATGGATATTTGCTAGTCTTTTTTAATAGATAATTAGCAAACCTTAATTAAAATTATGTAAGAGAGCCAGTCATTATGTACTATATTTTCATCTATGGGTTTGGTTTGCAACGTTTCACCGTAAATTGTTAGAGAGGTTTGGTTTACGAGGCGTAATGGAGATTTCCTGACAACGATGTTACCCTTGAAACAATATGAAGCCTACAGTGGGGTTTGTTATTAGTATATCGCTATATCGCTTTGAAATCCTTATTATTATTATTATTATTATTATTATTATTATTATTATTATTATTATTATTATTATTATTATTTCTGCTGTTGTTTTTTATTATTGTTTATAGTTCTTATCAGTTTCTACCAATAAAAATGATTATTTTCCTTGTTGCTTTAACCTATATATAATCCTAGTACCGTACTTATTTTCATTATTATTGAGTAAATTTTTTGGTATAAAATACAGTATTTAAACAGACCACTCATTCGTGTTTATTACGGTTTGTTCTTGTTATAGGCAACAAAATAACAAATATCGTTTTATATCTTTTGTTTTTGTTTTTTGCAAAAATCAAACATTAACCGAGTTGAAACTATGATATATTCCACACACATAAGAGAAACGTCATAATTACGAAAGCGGTAAAGAAACTGTTCGTTTAAATTATTCAAGCACAGAAACCTTCATTAACAAACTCTTTCTTTCTAGTTGATTTTCCTTTCTATTTATTTTGCTATTACTGCCAAACTCGCCCAATTCTCTCTTGCTGATAAGCAAAAATTACTTTATCTTCTGTTTATTTCCATGTATTATTACTTAATCTCTCTCTCTCTCTCTCTCTCTCTCTCTCTCTCTCTCTCTCTCTCTCTCTCTCTCTCTCTTTGATCATGAACACTCTACTCTATACTGCCCTTCTGCTGTGATGCTTTTCTGCTCAGTCTGTCTCGTTCTCTCTCAGTCTCTCGTATTTCGCCAGGCAAGATCCATTCCCCCTCTCTCCTTTCCTCTTGTTGGTCGTCAATATTTAACTTGTTCCTGTTTGTTTTCGTGCATGTTTTACTACGTACGCTCTATCACTTCCTCAATTTTGTTGGTCTTCAATATTTTACCTTTACCTTTCTTTCTCCAGCATCTCGATGTGTCACTACAGCATATGTTACTTTCCTCCGTCTTTGATAAACGAGCTTCCCAACGGAAGACTTGCTTGTTTAATTCCTTTGTGAAAACGAGGTTCCCAACGAAAGACTTGCTCGTTTAATTCCTTTGTCAATGTTGCGATTCCACTCTTCTGAAATTGGCTGACTTCTCCTTTTCAAATCTTCCAGGAAGTCAAATCTGTTCTGCAGCTCTTTACATTCACGAAAGTAGCTCAGTGATATTCTTTAATCCCATTTAGAATAAGCTCAGTGGCGTAGCATAATCTAGTTAACAATGATGTTTATACTTGTTTCCGCTGACAATGAATTAGCTCAGATGTATCAATGTGTACTTAAGAGCAGTGAATATATAGCTCTGATATATACTTAATAGATGCCGTTGAGAGTGAAGCTCTAAAATGTATTTATCCCATGGCGGATGAAGCTAAGAAATATACGTAATTCCCGTTGAAAACGAAGCTCAGAAATATACGGTTATTATTCCGGGAATTAAGCTTTGAAATACACCTAAATTTCTTCGAGGATGAAATGCAGATGTATGCATTAAGTTCTAGAATATGTATCAATACCGTACCCAATGAAGCTCATATGTGTACTCCTGCCATCCCACGAGCAACATTTCCTTGAATCAGTTTTTTTTTTTTTTTCTAAGAATCGCTCTAAAACCATCGTCTTCACTAGAGCATCCTTCGATGAGACATTCTGTTGGACTTCAAAGACAAGCTCATATCCCTTTCACCGTCCAGTCGAGCAAGGGATTAAAAAAAAATGACATATCTCTCGAGAAGTTGTCTGACAAGTATACAAATTCTGCTTAACGGAAGGCATTTTTCATGTTACTGACAAAACCCCCATTCAACATGCGCTGCAGTGGACACGAGGAGATTCCCATTTTTTTTTTTATTTTAGGATACATGACGTGTGCCTTGTTGCCACGGCTAGTATGGCAAGTTCTTTATAACGTGCATGCAAATACATACAAGTACACAAATACAACGGAAGCGCGACAGAACATGCAAATACATAAGACATTTACAACTTGATCGACTGGTAGGAGGTCGGCCTGGCACGAACCACTGATCTTCCCAACGTGATTCGATTGCGCATATAGCTGAATTTTAACAGAAGTGTGGTTTTAATCTTTTCATGATCAGATTCTTCAGCTTTTTTTTTTGGTACGTTTTCTCTGGATAAAATGTCAGGGTCAGTGACTGGTGATATTTACCGCGTTATACCAACTATAGTTTCTTAAGAATACCTACACCTCGTAACTGAATGGCAAAGAAGCATGTGCTTTTGATTTCGTAAGATATCAGGACTGACTATAAATCACACAAGGATAATTTATACTATGAATACAGGTTAAATGGTAAATGCAAGCTTGGATTTTTTTCTCAAAGACAAAGACAATTAAAGTACTAACGAGAATAAGAGGCCTAGTTTGGATTTATGGACACATCCTAACCAGCTGCAACGCCGTGTATAAAGTGGTTTATTGTGTAGGTGCTGTGAAATCCTGGTGGAAAAGCAGGACATAAATCGCGTTAGACAATTTTAATGTAGCAATGAAACTTTTCATATTGTCTTACTAACGATCATTTTTTCTTATCGTAATGTTAACAGACAACAATAGATTTATTACAACAGCAATGGCAGCTATAGTAGTAAACAACGGACAACTAGAGCACAATGCAAAGAATATCCATTTTTCCCTTGTTGCATTCCTCTATCAATCAATCTTCATACCTGTGTCTGGTTAGTAGCTGACATTTCCGGTCTGAACAGGCAATGAATACCCTCCAAAATTTAAGGAAGATATATCTCCAGTGATCAGTATCCAAGCATCAACACACCTTCTATGGCTAGCCTAAACTAAAGTGCAGATCTAATATGACCTTCATTCGTACTATCTGCACGCTAAATGTCGAAATCTTCATACTTCTTCTTCTTCGTTTTAACGTGCTTTTATACCCATTTTTATATGGGGTGCATAAATGACCCTAACCCTCAATTCTAGGCAATAGAGAGCTGAAACTGAAACGATGAAAAATTTGACAATGTAGATATTCATAATTTTATATTTCTACTTAAATTTTGTACAAAGGAAAATATATTCTTAGCTATATCATGCTCATAAATTCGGACGGTCGTCAATAAATACCTATTAATATAAAAAATAATTATATTATCTTAAAAAATATAACAAAATATCTTCCAACTAAAGATGGAAATGGTTTTATCTCTCACAAAAGAATTTTACCTTGGAAAAGGAACACTGAAAAAGCACGCGTTATGTTTGCTGTCCTAGTTCTCGACATAGACAAATGCATTATTATTTCTTTTTACGATTGTCTCAAAGTTGACAAATGAATTATTATTTCTTTTTACGCTTGTCTCAGAGTTTTTGCTCTTCGAGACCCTCAGAAATTAATGTGGCTAAATAAAATATGACACTAAAAAGTGGAAACAAAAAGAAGGTAAGCTTAAAATGTTTGCTCAGACTATTTGCAAATTCTCCGCCTTAATGTGAAGAGGATTTTGAATAGATTCTTAACGATACGTTTTGAGCTCATTATGAATAACCAAGGTAACATAATTCCTACCTAATATAAATAAGAAAGTCTGCATAGATCAATATTTTCCTTGTTAATTGCTGTTATTTACAATGTTTATTACCTACTTACAGTAAGGCGTATATGAGTGCAACACGTGTGAACTCAGATCATATGGAGAGAGAGAGAGAGAGAGAGAGAGAGAGAGAGAGAGAGAGAGAGAGAGAGAGAGAGAGAGAGAGAGAGAGAAGCTGTAAACAGGGTCATTCTCAGCTACTTCTATTAGCCATGATAACAGGACGGTCGTAATCGGGAAATGTCGCTTTTGCTTTTATAGGGAGATTTCACATAGTTAAGTCTCAATTCTGTATGCTATGGAATTCGATGGTTTTGATGTCATGTTATTTGCCTATTGTTGGTATTGGTACTGAGAGAGAGAGAGAGAGAGAGAGAGAGAGAGAGAGAGAGAGAGAGAGAGAGAGAGAGAGAGAGAGAGAGAGAGAGATATAGATATATATATATATATATATATATATATATATATATATATATATATATATATATATATATATATATATATATATATATATATATATATATATATATATATATATATAACAAATAATCACCTGCATACTCTGAATATACGAGTATGTATATGTATACACACATATATATATATATATATATGTATGTAATTTATATATATAAAGTATATAAATGTGTGTGTGTTCTCACACACGCACACACATATATATATACACAAATAATTTCACATACTCTGAATGTATATGTAAAGTATATATATGTGTATATATAAGTAATTTATATATATAAAGTATATAAATGTGTGTGTTATATATATATATGTGTGTGTATATATGTATGTAAGTGTGTGTGTATGTATGTATGTATGCATGCATATTTATATATTCAGAGCAAATGAAACCCTTTCGCATTAAAAGGTTCTTTAGGAAGTGCCTGAAAAGAAATTACCACTGCTATCCCATTAGAGCACCATTCACGAAGAAGTCATTCAAATGATTATGGTACAGGTGGGGACAATAACCATTATCCACTCGGCAGCATCCACCCTTCCTAAGAGGTAAAATTTCCCAGTCTCTCTCTCTCTCTCTCTCTCTCTCTCTCTCTCTCTCTCTCTCTCTCTCTCTCTGAAAACACAAGTTACAAGAAATATAAAAACAAAAATTACGCTGAAATTATCAAGTGTTATCACATAAAATCAATCTCTCTCTCTCTCTCTCTGAAAACACAAACAAGATACGAGAAATATAAAAACAAAAATTACGCGTGAATTATCAAGTGTTATCACATAAAATCTCTCTCTCTCTCTCTCTCTCTCTCTCTCTCTCTCTCTCTCTCTCTCTCTCTCTCTCTCTCTCTCTCTCTCTGAAAACAGAAACAAGAAAAAAATTACGCGTGAATTATCAAGTGTTATCACATAAAATCTCTCTCTCTCTCTCTCTCTCTCTCTCTCTCTCTCTCTCTCTCTCTCTCTCTCTCTCTCTCGCAATACCAACAAAAGGCAAGTGACATAACATCAAAATCATCGAACTCTACAACATACGGTACTGACACTCGACCAAAGTTCCTGGCAGAACGATGATAATCTAAGGGAATACATGTTGAAATCTCCCTATAAAGGCAAAAGCGACATTTCTCGATTACGACCGTCCTGTCATCCTGGCTAATAGAAGTAGCTGAGAATGACCCTGTTTACAGCCTCTCTCCTTCATATGTCTCGCGGCGTCAAATTGCAGTATTAGGGAAAACGGCGGAATGTCCGTGATCTCGCGGGTAGGCTTACATTCGCTCGATGGTTACTGGACATCGAAGGAAAATGATTTTCACTTTAGGTGCGGAATGTTTCCCAGACGTTAATGTACATTGTTATTTACCTGCTTAAAATCGGTTATGTTTTCTTGGCGTTGATCACCTTAGTTTATATGTTTTATGGCTTCACTGATAAAGGTTGACGGCTGAAATAGGGTATATTTACCAATTCATTTGTTGCACTGTTTACTAACCTTACATATCAAACAATCTCTGCATCATTTAAAATCGAAAACTTATTTTTAAACAAAGCAAAAGAAGTAAACTAAAATATGTGGCAAAAAGAGCCTCCTTAAATTATAGTGTTCAGATGTTAAATCAAATTAAATTAAGATACTAAGTTAAGACATAATAACACGACATACCATCCTTTTAAATACTATATAAGCACTACAGAGCATAACAAAATGCAGTTGAATCAGTTTTTATCCAAATTTAGTTTTCATCAGTTCGTACAATAAAGCGCAATATGTTTTCCAAACTGAGCATAGAGAAATATTATAAAATAACCAATATCACTTCACACAAATACCATAAATACAAAAACTGATATTGCATAATCAATGACAATAGTATGAAATATTTGTAACAACGCAATGTGTATGTTTATACACACTACTAGTATTATAAATAAAATTCAGGGTAATTCTGAATTCTCTCCAGAGTATGTACAATAACTGTCATGTTCACAATTTTGACACATGCTTTCATAGATCTATACAATAAATAACTTAATCTGATACAGTCTCATTCGGAGAATATTCATAAAATTACATTTGGACATTTGATGGAGTACACATTAATTTAAGTACAAAGGTATTTAAAATCAGAAGATGACGAATCATAGATATGAATCTATGACTGTCTATGAATACCTAAACGCCAATCTGCCGGAACGCTTGCACCCATCAAACGTTGCTGGTGCACGAGGAACCTTTGTTTTATTCATCAGCCGCTCGTTCCATCAGACGGAGTGAGTTCATGAAAAAAATTTCTGGAAATTACGCACTCTCACAGATGAGGCTCATGGAACACTTTTTGTTTGCAAAAAAGAAAAAGGGAGTAAAAAGCCTTGGAAATAGGTTTAATCTTCAACTCCATTTTCTAAAAGGAAAGGAATGGGAAACGGGTTTTATTCAAAACAGGGATTCTTAGGAAAAACTCCAGTTGTGAGGTAGAGGGCATCAGACAACGGACGTACAATGGAGTCCCCGATTTCCTGATTTCCATATAAGGAAAGAAGAATGTGGTGACCTTCAACGCGTCATTTGGTAATCCTTAAGAAGATTTTCATCAAGGCCAATGTTTTAATGATAAAAAAAACAAGTAAAAAATGCGCCGAAGTTTCTTCGGTGCAATCGAGTTTTCTGTACAGCCGCTACAGCGTATAATCAAGGCCACCGAAAATAGATCTATCTTTCGGTGGTTTCGGTAAAATGCTGTACGGGCCGCGTCTCATGAAACTTTAACCACGGCCCGGTGGTGACCTATCCTATTTCGTTGCCAGATGCAAGATTATGGCTAACTTTAACCTTAAATAAAATAAAAAAAACCTACTGAGGCTAGAGGGCTGCACTTTGGTAAGTTTGATGATTGGAGGGTGGATGATCAACATACCAATTTGCAGCCCTCTAGCCTCAGTAGTTTTTAAGATATGAGGGAGGACAGACAAAGTGCGGACGGACAGACATAGGCGGCACAATAGTTTTCTTTAACAGAAAACTAAAAATCGCTAGAAAAGACGTTGTCTCCACACGAAATTAATAAGGATTTACCATGTGAGACCAAAGTCATTGGAAAGGTGAACCTACGTTTGATTATTTCTTACTGGAAATGAGAGAGAGAGAGAGAGAGAGAGAGAGAGAGAGAGAGAGAGAGAGAGAGAGAGAGAGAGAATACATACCTATTCATTATTAGCTCCCATATAGTAATTAAGTCATTAAAGTATCCATATCTAAGGAGAAATTTGCATATCCATCACTGTTTTAATCAAATTCTTAATTTTTACCAATTAATACGTCATTACCTGTATGGATACCTTAGCGTGCTATTGAAGCAGCTGCATGAGTTCCCAAAAGAATTAAGTATGTTTACCATTCTGTCATCGTTGGCGGCTTAAATATGGAAATCGTTCTTGAAGACATGAAACATTAACAAAATAAAAAGGGAATGGAAGGCGCTTTTTCCTACCAATATATATATATATATATATATATATATATATATATATATATATATATATATATATATATATATATATATATATACATTGTATATAGATATATAAATATATATATATATATATATATATATATATATATATATATATATATATATATATATATATATGTGTGTGTGTGTGTGTGTGTGTGTGTGTGTATATATATATATATATATATACATATATATATATATATATATATATATATATATATATATATATATATATATATATATATATATATATATATATATATATATATATATATATATATATATATATATATATATATATATATATATATAATCATGAAGCTACAAATGTCGCTTTATATCAAATTCACGCTACCTCGGTAATGATTTATACCTCTCTTGATGTCGCGGTGGTAACGTCCACTGGAGTCGCTGAATGGGTCCATGTCAAGGGTTCGCGTCCCGATGGTACTTATTCATTTATCACTTATATAAATTCCCCTTCGGTGATAATTCTCCATCGGAGATACTCTCGAGGTAGCGTGAATTTGATATTAAGCGACATTTGTAGCTTCATGATTGTATATAAATCACGGTGTGATAAAAAATTTCATAATAAGAGCTGCGTGTTCCAAACGTACCAACGAACTATCATGGCGGAGGTTGGTCATTGCCGAGGCTAAGTACAATTTCCCCGCTCACGACGGGAAAAAACAGTACAGCAGACTCGGTAATGATTTATACCTCTCTTGATGGCGCGGTGGTAACGCCCATGGAGTCGCTGAATGGGTCCATGTCAAGGGTTCGCGTCCCGATGGTACTTATTCATTTATCACATATATAAATTCCCCTTCGGTGATAATTCTCCATCGGAGATACTCTCGAGGTAGCGTGAATTTGATATTAAGCAACATTTGTAGCTTCATGATTGTATATAAATCACGGTGTGATAAAAATTTCATATATATATAATATATATTATATATATATATATATATATATATATATATATATATATATATATATATATATATATATATATATATATATATATATATATATATACACATAGAGGGAAACAGAGAGAAAGTCACCCACTCCTTCCAAACTTGCCATTTCCTTGTGATCACCCATCCAGACCTTCACCACAGACATCCCAGATTAAAAGCCCAATAGAAACATAAGTAATGTATGTGAAGATGAGCATAACAACATCACGCAATTCGGCAATGAGAAGCAAATGAAGTTCTTAATGCAATTTTTATAAAGAATACTGACAAAAAAAGGTAAAGGATGTTACTTTTAATTTGAGGTAAACCTCATTTCTCTAATATCCTGACCACTTAACCTCAGAGAAGCAAAGTGTGCCTCCTACTTCGGTTAATATTCGCTTTTCCTTGATTGAATTTCATTAAAAAGTTTTCATGTAACGAACTTATGAAGGCATTATTGCCCTTATTACTAGCGGGATGTGGAATTACTATGGAGACTGACGGAAGCTTTAAAATATACTTGTCAGTCATGAAATGAAATTTTATAAATAAATTTATTTTATATATATATATATATATATATATATATATATATATATATATATATATATATATATATATATATTATATATGTATGTATATATACATGTATATATATATACATGTATATATATATATATATATATATATTATATATATATACACCATACATACATATGCATGTATTCATGTATTTCTAATATACATTATGCAAAGTGTTTATATGCTACGTGGCTAAATTTCAGGTAGGATTGCACACTTGAAATATAATATCTTCATGGTTTATAAACTTGGACAAGCACAGACGCATAAAAAGCCTCTTCTTTTGTGAAGGTGAATCCCGGACAGCTGTAATGTCTACTTTCGGAAATTCGTCAGAAGAAACGATAGACAAAATTACCTCAGGAGGAAAGCTGTTACCTGTTGGGCACGATATCTTATTTGTATTAAGGATATATATCTTATTATTTGTATTAAGGATATATATCTTATTTGTATCAAGGACGTATATCTTATTTGTATTAAGGATATATATCTTATTATTTGTATTAAGGATATATATCTTATTTGTATCAAGGACGTATATCTTATTTATATTTTAAGGATATATATCTTATCTGTATTAAGGATATATATCTTATTTGTATTAAGAATAAGTTCCTCGTTGGACGAATCGGTAGAGTTCTCGGCTAGCACTCTGCTAGGCCTGAATTCGAGTCTCCGGCCGGCCAGTGAAGAATTAGAGGAATTTATTTCTGGTGACAGAAATTAATTTCTCGCTATGATGTGGTTCGGATTCCACAATAAGCTGTAGGTCCCGTTGCTAGGTAACCAATTGGTTCTTAGCCACGTAAAATAAGTCTAATCCTTCGGGCCAGCCCTAGGAGTGCTGTTAATCAGCTCAGTGGTCTGGTTAAACTAAGGTATACTTAACTTTTGTATTAAGAATATACAGTATATCTTATTTGTATTAAGGATAGATATCTTGTTTGTATTAAGGATATATAAGCTAACTGATTTAAGATACACTTTTTGTCTTTTTTAAATGTTGGTTTAAACAACTATATTAAGTTATGATTACGATTTCGTCGAAAGTGAAGACGAGAGCACAGTACACATGGATTCAACTGACTGTAATATCTGGGGATAGAAGAGACCTAGGACTGTTATGTAAATAGTTTATTTAGATTTGTAATGGTTGAATGGCTGTTTAATTCACATTATTCTGCTGTCGTCTATAAGCATTTAAGGCTTTAGACACACAAGTATTCTTGTTTCAGACTAAACAATACAATATTCATACTAGTCAAATTTACAACAGCAGTAACCATCAGCGCGAAGAAATGTTATATAACTGAACGAAAACTACTCTCCCCATTCTCCTACCCTTCCAACCATAAATTATCTTTCTCAAGAATTTGAGCGAAGACAGTAACAGAGAAAGGAAAATTACGCAACAAACACTCCACATTTTACCGTCCCCACGCATCACTGAACGTCAGTTTTGTACAAGTACCTTCCCTAAAAGGGTCTTGAAGTCCTCTCTAGAAAAGAATAAGATTGCATATGTTGACATTTTGACAGACTTCTTACATTAACTTTGTGCTACAAGGGACCGACCCCTCCTCATTTGGCTGAAGCGTCTGCGGCTAAGTAATTCAACGTACTCTCGGGAAGTCATCATCCACTGTAAGTTGCAGACATGAAAATGGTGATGAATGACTGATGTTGCTAGTTTTATACACGGAAGTGGGCACGACACAAAAACGCACACACACATATATTCCGTATATACAAGATATATACATACATATATTATGTGTGTGTGCGTATCTGCCTTTATTTTTCCAGTAATCTGTCTCCAAATACATTCTTTTATTCACTTTTTATATATATAGCATTAATATTTAGGCGTTAGTACTAAATACTGTAGAGAACCCCTTTTCTCGCTTTTATATTAAAATATCTAAATACGGCTAACTCTTAAATACGTACATTATTCATATTATGAAACCGAAAACATAAAAAGAATTCTTTCCATCCATAGCAAAACGACGAAAAATCCGGGTATTGTTCCATTCATGATAATAAAAAATAACACGAGGCAAGAAAGGATATCCGTATCATCTCACTGCAAAATTCAGACAATTTACAATAATTAATAAATATCCTAATCTCTGCTTTGTACATAACCACGTTACCTTTCATTTCTGTATATTTATGCACAAGGATATTCTTCATACGAAGCCTGAACTGATTAAAAAAATAGCATTTACAATTTTATACAATTATACACACATACACACACACAAATATACATAAAATAAAT
This sequence comes from Macrobrachium rosenbergii, assembly GCF_040412425.1. Classification (NCBI taxonomy): domain Eukaryota; kingdom Metazoa; phylum Arthropoda; class Malacostraca; order Decapoda; family Palaemonidae; genus Macrobrachium; species Macrobrachium rosenbergii. The sequence goes on from NC_089746.1 coordinate 38,714,765, forward strand.
ATATGTATATATATATGTGTGTGTGTGTGTGTGTATATATATATATATATATATATATATATATATATATATATATATATATATATATATATATATATATATATAATAAACTTTATTTAAAATGTTCATGTGCTACGTAATTAATCTAAGGCAGGACTGCAAAGATGATCTTTAAAGCAAGACTGAACTGATGGAAAAAAATAATCATTTACAAAAATATGTCAGGGACTCCTACATGCTGTATGGATGACTTGGAGCTTATCATACCATCCATACGTTTTCACTGCAATGTGAATGAAAGTTGACGCAACTAAAAAACAACAACAAATAGTAAACTTTGCAATTACCGTAACCACAGTCATTTCTCTGATACTGAAAACCAACCCTCGCAGGCGACGCTGGGGTCCCATAAGTGTTCTATTAAAGTGATTCATGTGCCAGTGCTCCCAGGCTTCCCATATCAAGGGGATAAATGACCCCCGACTGAGTGACCATATTAATGGGGACCCATTTAGGAGTCTCATTAGGGTCGCACGTGGCATTCCACGGTGTCCTCTTAGAAATTAGGACATCGCTGGCATTACGTAAACAAGGATACACTGGAATGAGGTTCTCACAATTTCTTTTTATCAACAGTGTACAGCTTAGTTTGGAATATTCATATGTATGTATGTATATATAATATACATACATACATACACACACACACACACACACATATATATATATATATATATATATATATATATATATATATATATATATAAATATATATATATATATTATATATAACTATATATATATATATGCATCACATTTTCCAAGTTCATTCGGCTAACGTAATTTACTTTTCTATATATCCCTTTACATAGCAATTTTGGTGTTACCCGAATTACTTTTCTATGTAATTTTCTAATTACCAAATCAACTATTATGCAATCATTAAGACTTAATTTTTCTATCGTCCATTATAACTCTGACTAACTGACTTAATAATTAAATTTTTTTATATGAAAGTTACTAATATGCAGAAATTCTAAAATTTTATTTTATCCTTATAAAAACATTTATCGTCCCTCCAACTTCATCCATCTTTAAAATCGATAAAGTAACCTTTATATAATAAACTCATATAATTAGCAATTTATTTTTCTTTAAAGAAAGAAATCCTGATCAACTCAAATCTCTTATAAAGACCTCTCACCATTACATGGTTTAACTTTAAGTATTCTGCACCTACGAGATTGTTAACATTTGATAATATCGTACGTACATAAATACCCTTGCAATGTAACCAAAACTTTTTTAAAGATATAATAATTTTGAAGAATTCTTGACAGAATTGTGAAAAAAATATACAAACCAAAACTAATTGGGTTTTTACTTCACGGCTTCATAATCAGATTTCCACTTCCTTCTTTAATAGCTCATTTCACAACGTCACACTTAGAATATATTTCATTTAACAATAAAAAAGAATAAATGCAGCTAGGTAAGCAGCAAAATTTTTATATTTTCACACTACGATATACGCAGCCCGAACTAAAACCGACTTTGTCGCACTGCTTCTTAAGCTCATTAGATTTCATTAGCCTACAAAAGAATAACTGAATACACACAAGGGTCATTATAACTTCAAGATTTCTATAGCATTCATAAACACCACTGGCTCTCTCGTAAGTGTTCCTTTACATTCATTTGTGTGGCATTGCGCGTAAGTTATTATTTCGAGGGCATTTAAGATCTCTGCCTGGGAGGCCATAGAAACGGAGACCCATTCAATGGTACATTTGGGTTACACCTGACCTTTCTGTAGAGCATTATGGGAACTGGATTATGGATAACTTTATATAAGCAAGTACTGAGATGAAAGCTTTGCACGTGTATTCTTCGATCTTCAGTACATCATTTCGTTTGAAATACTTTAGCCATAACGGTACAAACATGATACATTACTCATTTTTACAAACAACTCACGTTTAGAAAGAGATGTTTAGAATAAATATAAAGCGAAAGGAGTAAGCAAACATTAAAGAGAACAAAAGGCTGTCTTACAAGGTAATAAAAGTAATAAAGAAATGGTTTGCGAACGGCCGGATCTCAAAATAAAAGATCCTGTTTGAAGTCAATACACTTGTGCGTCGATGAAGTATTTGGAAGATTTGCTAAATGTAAGGATAAAAAAAAAAAAGAGGTAGGAAAGAAAGACAAATAAGTGGATAGGGTTACTATAAGGTTGTGGATAACTGAGAAAGCAACTGTTGACGATTCAAGGGGACAAATTAGAGTGGAGCATGGCAAGGCACAAGGAGTATCTTGATGGGATTACAAAGTATACCTTAGTTTAACCCAGACCACTGAGCTGATTAACAGCTCTCCTAGGGCTGCCCCGAAGGATCAGATTTACTTTACGTGGCTAAGAACCAATTGGTTACCTAGCACCTGGACCTACAGCTTATTGTGGAATCCGAGCCACATTATAACGAGAAATGAATTTCTATCACCAGAAATAAATTCCCCTAATTTTTCATTGGCCGGTCGGAGAATCGAACGCGGGCCCAGCAGAGTGCTGGCTGAAAACGATACCCACCCATCCAATGAGGAACTACAAGTGAGGTCAAGTGGTACATGGGGGTGACGTGATTTGTGGGGTGTATATGGATGCAAGAAAACCCTCCTAAGGAACGGCTTACGATATTAGTTGTATGGCAAGATTTTTGTTGAGAATGTAAAGCATAGGACAGAAGGATTGGAATAAGAGCAGTGTGGATTGCGACAGGATATGGACATCTGGATCAAGGGTTTCTTATGAAACAGTTATGGGAGAAGTTAGAAAGTAAACCAAATAGGCTGTATGTGCTAGACATGGACGTGAAAAAAGAAAACTTATGACCTTAGCAATAGCATGGCAATGTGGGAGTTGTTGAGAATAAATGGCATAGAAGATAGGTTGTTGAGAACAATTAAACGTATAGACTATGACAGTAATTCGGGTATTAGAATACGCAACTGCGAGAATGTGTGGTCTAGTATTAATGAGGGTCTGAGACTATGGCGTTTTTAAATTAATGTTGGCTATTTGGTGCCATCAGGGTTGAAGTTACACAAGTCTGAGAAAGGACAATCGATGTAGGTGACAAGTTGCGGGATGAGAAAACGAACCGCGGCTGTACTATGTACTAAGGGATGGCTGATATTTGCGGGTGATGCAGCGTAATAGACGTATTGAACAGAAACTCCAGTTACTAGCGAAAGTTTGAAAGTGTTCGCAAGATAAGTAAGTTGAATGTAAATGAGAACAAGAGTAAGATTATGAGTGAAAATAATGCGGATAGTGGAAGAATACCCACGGTTGAAAATGAATGAAATGGACGAAAGCAGGTTCAGGGATGTGAGTCACAGAACTAAGTGAAGCATGAAAGGTGACGGGGTTCGTGCAAAAGACTAGAAAGTCTTGACTTGTCTCTGGTAACCACAGCAGGAATGTAAGAAAGGATTGTTGAGCGACGTCTGCTTTAGGGAAGTGAAATTCTAATATTATTTTGCAAAGGAACGGATAAAGGGTGAGGCTGCTGAGATGTGCTGTAGTACATAGCTAAAGAAGAAATGATAGAGCAAGAAAAGTAGAGAGACGCGGAAATCTGAAAAACGTTGGAGTTCGGAAAAGAATGAATCGGTGTATTTTTAGACTTCGCTCGTGTCGTAACAGTGAAACAGTCCCGTGTGAAAAAGAAATGCCAAATGCTTTCATAAAAGTTACAAAGCAAAGCAAATTTGCACTGCCCTCTACTTTTCTGGAAGTCATCAATTACAGATGGAATCTTCAACGTATTCTTAAATTATGTCACGTTATTTAGGAAAAGGAACGCAAGAAAATTTACAGAGTATCATTTTACGAGAATGTTCTAAGATATACAATGAGTAAATATTGGTAACGGAAAGCAATCTAGGCACACCAACAGGAAACAGATCAACAAACACCTGCATATGTGAAGTAAGAGCACACAGAACATCAAAAGGACTCCTTTAATTGCAAATCACGTTCATCAAATATAAGAGCTGATCTGAAACCAAAATGATTTAGCATTTCAGCTGAACCATCAAATCAAATGCTACAGACTTACTGAGGCCTTCATTGACAGTCTGTCGCTACGATGGCATTCATGATTCATGTTGCGTTTAAAATAAATCCCCAAAGGTTGTCATTTCGGGAGTGACTAGAGCAGGGGTCGGCAACCTATGGCACGCGTGCCAAAGATGGCACGCTGTGTGCTTGCATATGGCACGGCATGTGATTCGAAAATGCAAAGAAAAAATCCTAACAAAACAAAAAAAGAAATTATATATATATATATATATATATATATATAGAGAGAGAGAGAGAGAGAGAGAGAGAGAGAGAGAGAGAGAGAGAGAGAGAGAGAGAGAGAGAGAGAATATGTATTGTGCATTATTATTCTTATCTATATGGTTTATTTCCTTTCAAATCATATGATTAAAAAGTAATTTTTTCCTATGATACATGAATTAAAACAAAAACGTTTCATATTCATGATGAGGGTACGGTACATGATTGCATCGAGATGTAGGCTGACGAGATGTAGGCTAGACGAGTGATACATGAATTGTAACAAAACGTTTCATACTCATCACGATGAGGGGTACGTGATTGCATCGTACTCTGCTGTTGTTTCAGTTACTCTTTAGCCACCTTACTTAACACCCTTCCCAGTTTAATTGTCGCCATGGCTACTGCGAAAAAAGTCAAGCTTGATGTCCGATCATTTCAGTCGTCATGGACAAATGACTTTGGATTTATTCAGCAGAATGACCGTGCTGTGTGTGCTCTCTGCTGCGAGAATGTCGTATGCCGCACATCAAGTGTTAAAAGACATTTCGAAACAAAGCACGAAAAGACTTTCAAGGATAGTGCTGACAAAGCTGAGGCGATCAAGAAAGCAGTATCCCGCTATGGAAAACAGAGTAATGTGTTTAAAAACTTGAGTGCTAGCAAAAGTAATGAAACTGAGGCCAGTTACAAACTAGCTCTGTGTATTGCTAAGCATGGAAAGCCTTTTACTGATGGAGATTTTATAAAAGCAGCTTTCCTAGAGTGCTCTGAAGTATTATTCGATGGAATAACAAACAAACACGTGATTATCTCAAGGATAAAAGACATGCCTGTCTCAGCTAGGACCGTGGAGAGACGTATTTCTGAAATGGCTGATAATGTAACCCAGCAGCAAACGGTTGCTTTAACAATTACACCTGTGTTCAGTGTTGCCCTGGACGAAAGCGTGGATATAAATGACATTCCCCGCTTGGCTGTTTTTGCCAGGTATAGTGACACAGAGGTACACGAGGAACTGTGCTGTCTTAAACCTATGTATGGAACCACCAAGGGAGAAGACATACTGAAGGCATTCACTGACCATTTTGAGAACAGAGGGGTAGACATAGGAAAGATTTTTGCAATTACAACGGATGGTGCTCCTGCTATGGTAGGGAAAAACAAGGGTTTTACGAAGTTGGTTGAGGAGAAAATTGGGCACCCCATTCTGAAATTGCAATGCATAATTCATCAAGAAAATTTATGTGCCAAGATCTCGAGCTTTGTTCTCAAGAAGGTGATGACTACTGTCACAAAAATAGTGAATTTTGTTGTTGCACACTCTCCTCTTATGCACAGGCAGTTTCAAGCTTTTCTTGAAGAGGTGGACAGTGTGTACAAAGATATACCTTTGCATTGCAGTGTTAGGTGGTTAAGTTGTGGGAAGGTATTGGAGGATTTGTGGGATGCTTTGATGAAATCAAGGTTTTCTTATCAGAAAAAGGCCAAGACTATCCTGAGTTGGAAGACGGAGATTGGATTGTGAAACTTATGTTTCTCTCAGACATCACCAAACATCTAAATGAGTTCAATCTTCTCCTGCAAGGTGCAGGAAAAACGGTATTGGATTTGTACGATAATTGGAAAGCATTTGTTGCAAAGCTTGCAATCTACTCAACAGATGTGGAAACCGGCTCTTTCCGTTATTTCAAAAATCTGAAAAACTTATCTTCAATGCATCCAGTCAACACTTCTGATCTACAACTGTACATGCAAGAATTAAAGTCAGAATTCTCAATCAGGTTTCAAGATTTTCAACACATGGGCCCAGTGTTTTCATTTTTAATCAGACCGGACACCTTTAAATACAGTGACTTGGACACGACTCTCTTTGAGTGGATGGAAACTGAGGAATTAGAAATGCAGTTAATCGACTTTCAGGCCTCAACATTGTGGTCAGCTAAATTCAAAGATCTTCGAGAAATACTGGAAAGCAGTAAGAATGATCATGCAACATCCATCTTAAGGTCTTGGGCATCACTACCTGATAAATTCAATTGCATGAAGAAAGTAGCTTTTGCACTGCTATCAGCGTATGGATCCACATATCAATGTGAGCAGATATTTTCACAAATGAAGCACATCCTCAGCCCTCATCGCAGCAGGCTTACAACGGATCACTCTGAGGGTTGCGTGAAACTCAAGGTGTCGAAATATTCACCTGAAATTTCAACTTTGGTCAAGGGAAGCAAGGGCAAGGATCGCATTAATACTAAGTGTATAAACTTCAAACCTAAAATAGTTTTTGTTACAGACAATAATAGATGCAGAAAATAAATAAATAAAAATTATATTTGAATTACATTTATTGCATGCATGTTCAGGAAAATACAATATAATTACAATGGCTATTACAGTACAATTATGATTTTAATTTTCCTATCCCCAGGATATATGTATATTATCTATAATAGTGCTTGAAAAATAGCACCTGGCACGCAAGGTACTTAAAAAAAATGTATTAATTATTAACTGGCACAGAGTGTTCAAAAGGTTGCCGACCCCTGGGTCACTAGAGCAATGACTCCCTGCAAATCACTGAGTTCACGGAGCAACAACAGACGCACCAGCAAAAACTTAAGAAGCATTTATGTTTCAAGTATACACACACTTCGCGTTCCCTGTTCTCATTTGTCGCCTTTTCTGAATTCTGGGTACGCACAGATGGACATAAACACAGTTGACCCCAACCGCCTCCATACGACAAAGACATACACATACACATACACACACACACACACACAAATTTCATTTTCATGTAAACGCATTAGAGTTATCATACCAATATCCCCTCAGACAGAGGCACAAACACAAAAAGGCATATATTTTCTTTCGCGTACACACACACACACATACAAATCTTATTCTCATGCAAACGCGTCTGAGTTATCATATAAACATCCCCTTAGGCAGAGGCAAAAACACAAAATGCAAATACTCTCTTTCACAGACACACAGCTGAATTTTCAAACGCGAATTTATCATCAAAAAACACAAATCAAAACAAGCGAGGCACCGTAATGAATAAACATTAAATATAGAAAGGTAATGGGGGATTTTGACTGAACTTTTGAATTTTCAGCTGAGCTGAAACTAGACGAAAGCGATGAAGGGTTGATACGCATGGAGAGAAATGTTAATATGCAGTGCTTTGATCTACGGATGAAACATGGCTGCAGTAGCGCTTCTGAAAAAGAGAGAGAGAGAGAGAGAGAGAGAGAGAGAGAGAGAGAGAGAGAGAGAGAGAGAGAGAGAGAGAGAATAACCAACACAGGGGAGACTGAAAATCTTACTGAATGTGGGGGATTTTAGGAAAAACGTCAGAATTTACAGAGAGTGAATATTGTCTTTTGTAATAAGAGAGTGAATATTGTCTTTTGTAATAAGAAAACTGATTTATAGTCGTAGAGAATGGCAGTGCGGGATCCAAAACATTTTCATTCAAATTTCGTGTACAGTTTCGTCTTTTTATTATCCATTACATTTGTAAATATCCATGTTATAAAGCCACCATACACATTAATTCTGATAGATCGGAAAACTCCTTTATTAGTATCTTTACCATAAGCAGGTAAAATACAAAATGTGAGTGTTTATTTGAGAATTTCCCCGTAAAATAGACAGCAATATTAACTTCAGTTGCACAACTGCTTATTTTAAATTCCTGTTCATTTGTAGGAACTTGTACAAGAATTTTGTGCACACTATCTTTCCTCGCGATTCCATCCCCGATAACATTACATTTTATTCCGACCAGCTTCTCATTCTTATTCTATTTTAGTTTTGCATTGCCCACACGTCTGTACCTTGACCAGCAATACGTCCATAGTGGAATCTTTACTTGACGATGATACGAACTTTTAGAAATGGAACTATTTTCATGTGTAAACAACGGAAAAGGACCGAAATAAAGAAAAAAAAAATAGTGGAAATGAGGGTAACTGACAACAGCTCTACTGAAGTATGAGATAATAAGCGATTTCACTTTCCCACTGGTATTCGGAAAGGTATGATTTCAATGTTGGTGCAGCCATGGAAAACCGTTTTTATTTCCTGTACAGTGCACATCAATAAATATCATTGCTTCTTTGGAAGTCAAACTAAAAGAAATGTTGCATATTTTCAACATAAATAGGTATGCAGGATTATTTAAAAGGTCAGCATTTAAATATTTCACGGTGAATATTGTCCTGTCTCATAAGAAAATTAGCTTAAGATTGTAAAGCATGGCTGTAAGGGCGAAAACATTTTCGTTCTTCAAATTCCGAATCCAGCTTTGTCTCTCTTAGAGTCCATTTCAATTGTAAAGACCCATGTTATAATGACACCATGCGTATTTTTCTGATAGGCTGGAAAACTCCGTCGTTAGTGTGTTTTACCTTCGGCAGTAAAATACCAAATGTTAGTGTATTTATGAGAATATCCCCGTAAAATATACAGTAATATTAACTTCAGTCGCACAATTGCTAATTTAAAATTCCTGGTCACTTGCACGAACGGAAATGGTATTTCTCTCACCCCTTTTTATAACAATTTTGTACGTGCTATTTTTCTTGATGATTCCATTCCCCAAATAATATTACATTTTATTCTAAACAGTTTGTCTTTCTTATTTCATTTTGGTTTTACACCGCACACACGTCTATATCTCGACCACCAATCCTTCTACAACGGAATTTGTTTATTTTACGATGATACGAACTTTTAGAAATGGAACTATTTTTCTGCGTGCACAACGGAATGTGATCAAAATAAAAACAAAAATGGGGGAGGTAACTGCCTACAGCATTTTTGAAGTATGAGGAAGCAATCGCTTTCACTTCATACTGGTATTCTGCACATTCTGGCACATTCATG
>NC_089746.1:38734011-38736511 GCF_040412425.1 Macrobrachium rosenbergii
GACATTCCGACTTTAAATTCTTCGGGAGATGGCCCATGTTATTTTTAAGAGCAGATCCGCCGATCGATGGTTTTAGTTTTCTTTCTGCAAAAGAAGACTATTATGACGGCTTTGTCTGTCCGTCCGCACTTTTTCTGTCCGCTCTTAGATCTTAAAGACTACCGAGGCTTGAGGGCTGCAAATTGGTATGTTGATCATCCACCCTCCCATCATCAAACATACCGAATTGCAGCCCTCTAGCCTAAATAGTTTTTTATTTTATCTAAGGTTATAGTTAGCCATGATCGTGCGTCTGGCAGCGCTATAGGACAGGCCACCACCGGACCGTGGCTGACAGCTTCATGGGCCGCGGCTCATACAGCATTACACCGATGCCACCAGAAAATAGATTTATTTTCGGTGTCCTTGATTATACGCTGTGCAGAAAACTTGATTGTGCTGAGGAAACTTCGGCGCATTTTTTACGTGTATATAATAGACGATGGAGGCGATCTTAACGTCGCGCAGGTGGCGGTGACACTGTCCTTGATCACCTTTTCAGAGACTGCTTCATCCAGACGGTAACGTTGGTGCATGCAGATTTTATAAAACATCTTTGTCACTTCGCTGCCACTGTTTCTCCGTTTGTGATACTGTTCTTATTAAAAATTTCGGTTGTTTTGTCAATTTCGCACTTGGAGGGGTGGGTAGGACTCTCGGCTTGCACGCTGTTGGCCCAGCGTTCGATTCTCCGACCGGCCAATGAAGAATTAGAGGAATTTATTTCTGGTGATAGAAATTCATTTCTCATCATAATGTGGTTCGGATTCCACAATACTCTGTAGGTCCCGTTGCTAGGTAACCAGTTGGTTCTTAGCCACGTAAAATAAATCTAATCCTTCGGGCCAGCCCTAGGAGAGCTGTTAATCAGCTCAGTGGTCTGGTTAAACTAAGATATACTTAACTTAAGAGCATTGTTAGAGGATTCTCCTTAAGTTTACAACAAGATCCTCTTATAAACAAACATCCAGACACTTGTATTAATTAAACAGATGCCGGGGTTGGCCGGTTTACTTTAAGATTTCTTGGAGTATCCTTCTTGGGGATGAGAATAGAGGAATAAAAAACTACATATATATATATATATATATATATATATATATATATATATATATGTATATATATATATACACATATATATGTATATATATATATATATATATATATATATATATATATATATATATATATATATATATATATATATATATATATTGTCACGTTATGATGGTTTTGCGGGAACTGCTGGTTCCCCGCTCGTTCCCTTTTGTGGACTGCTGCCTCCTTACCTTCAAGTTTTTTATGTTTTGATGTTTTCGTTGGTGAGCTGCCGTGTTTCTTGCTTCAGTCGGGTCTGGTAGGGCAGCGAGAGTAGCGGCAGTGGCAGCAGCAGCAGGCAGTTTTTGGAGTCGACGTTGGTCGAGTTTTTGAGCAGCAAATTGGAGCACGCCTGCGAAGTGGAGCACGTCGTAGAGGTGGAGTGTGACCATGAGTAGTCGTGTGACCACGAGCTGCTCATCTTTGATGACAGCGTGAGGCTGTCCTGACGTCTCCATCGGGGTTTTGTGGTTGGTGGGTTTTTGTCCCTGTTGCACAGCTGAGGGCTGTCTTGGTGCCCCGATGGAGGACGTATGTTTGATATTTTTTTTCTTCTGCCTGCTGTTGTTTATTTTTGCCTTTTTTCTTTTAAGCTACTTTTTGTTTATAAAGTTAATTGCTTATTTAACTTGATTTTGTTTAGTGCTGCCTTTTGGTTTTTCTTGTATTTATGGTTTTTATCTTTTTACCAGACCTGACTCACTTGTAAATATTGTAAATAAATTAATTTTAAGCTCATTTTATTGTGTTTGTTGTTTTCCCCTCCTTTGTTTGTTGCATCTGCCGTCAGTCATGACAGCCCCGTCCTGAGTATGTTAAAGAACCTGCATAACGGCCCACTCGGGTCGTTACAATGGCGACCGTGACAGGATGGCTCTGTTTTGGCTGGCGGGGTTGTTTAGGCATTGGAGGGGAGCTTGAGTGTAAAAAAAAAAAAAAAAATAATCTTTTTTTTTTTTTCTTTTAGGTGGGAGGTGTCACGTTAGTGATGGTTTTGCGGGAACTGCTGGTTCCCGCTCGTTCCTTTTGTGGATTGCTGCCTCCTTACCTTCAAGTTTTTTATGTTTTGATGTTTTCGTTGGTGAGCTGCCGTGTTTCTTGCTTCAGTCGGGTCTGGTAGGGCAGCGAGAGTAGCGGCAGTGGCAGCAGCAGCAGGCAGGTTTTGGAGTCAACGTTGGTCGAGTTTTTGAGCAGCAAATTGGAGCACGCCTGCGAAGTGGAGCACGTCGTAGAGGTGGAGTGTGACCATGAGTAGTCGTGTGACCACGAGCTGCTCATCTTTGATGACAGCGTGAGGCTGTCCTGACGTCTCCATCGGGGTTTTGTGGTTGGTGGGTTTTTGTCCCTGTTGCACAGCTGAGGG
>NC_089746.1:38741511-38746511 GCF_040412425.1 Macrobrachium rosenbergii
AGGTTACACTCTAGACAAAGTTTCTTCAGCATTCTTTCAAATGATTGGTTTTGCCTATCTAGAACCCTAGGACTCATAATGATAGGCAGAGGATACAGAAAGCTTTATTACTATCTTCATTACACTACTAAGCAGACTGGTAGTACATTTGTACCACTTTCTGCCTGGATTGCAGGCTTTCCTCACTGTAATAAAAGCCTTTATCCTCTGCCTATCATTATGAGTCTTAGGAATCTCCGACCGACCAATGAAGAATAAGAATAATTTATTTCTGGTGACAGAAATTCATTTCTCGCTATAATGTGGTTCGGATTCCACAATAAGCTGTAGGTCCGGTGCTCGGTAACCAATTGGTTCTTAGCCACGTAAAATACATCTAATCCTTCGGGCCAGCCCTAGGAGAGCTGTTAATCAGCTCAGTGGTCCGGTTAAACTAAGGTACACATAACTTTAACTCCAATACACGTCTTATTCGCGTTCGGTTCTCTATCAATCTCCTTACACTTTTTAATATTTCTCCCCTACAATAATTGTTCTTATATGTCTTATTCATGGAAAAATCAGTAAGTTCATTCTTCAAAAGAGTTGTGGAAAACTGTTTACAGGAAATAGAGAACTATGTCAACTTCTTCGGAAACGGGGCTTTCCTTATATCCTCATAAGTAAGCTGAGAGAGGCAGCAGTCTGAAATAATCATGCATTCAGAGATTATTATTATTATTATTATTATTATTATTATTATTATTATTATTATTAGTCTAAATGTCATAAATTGGCAGGGTCACACCTCCACATAGCATCGTCGCATACACTGACACTATAGATGTATGTATGTATGTAAGTATGTATGTATGTATGTGTGTGTATATATATAAATATATATATATATATATATATATATATATATATATATATATATATATATATATATATATATATATATATATATACTTTGTTATATACATACAATCGTGCCATTACGTTTCAGTAAGGTATAGATATACTAGGTTAAGAATTTTTCATCATATAATGGCTAACGATAATTATGCATGAATGCTGATTTATTAAATTTTACTAAACATGGAAATCTAAGCTTCATACTTGTACATCCTACTCACAGACACAAAGTTTGTTGTTGTTTCTTACAAAAGTACACCATGAACACCATAGAAACAAACAGATTATAGCATCATCATAAACAAGTAAAAATTGCGACGAAGTTTCTTCGGCGCAATCGAGTTTCTGTACAGCGTATAATGCTGCATTAAACTCAGCCACGGCCCGGTGGTGGCCTGTATTGTTGGCAACTATGGCGGTGCCAGACGCACGACCATGGCTAAATTTAACCTTGAATAAAATCAAAACTATTGAAGCTAGAGGGCTGCAATTTGGTATGTTTGATGATTGCAGGGTGGATGATCAACATACCAATTTGCAGCCCTCTAACCTCAATAGTTTTTAAGATCTGAGGGCGGACAGAAAAAGAGCGGACGGATAGGCATATAGCCATCTCATAGTGTTCTTTTACAGAAAACAAATGCTGGGTCACATTTTGATAGCGAAAATAAAAGGTATAAAAGTACTAAAAAATCTATGGCACTGATTCCCGTACATTGATGTTCTTCAACGCATCCCTTCAATTACGGATAATAACCTACATACCAGGAATCGAGTAAATGTGTCACCGACGGTGGATAAGAAGGTCATTTTCCACGATTATCTGACATACTATAAATGCTCATCCGGGTTCTGTGAATATTCCCCTCATGATGTCTTACCGTGAATAGTAGCTCATTTGAAGGACTCTCCAGATCCACTGAGGAGTAATTGAACCTTTTTTTTATTTCTTATGAATCTGAATAACACTGTAATTTAGCCCGTGAAGAATGACTGATTCAAATAGATCTGGCATCCCAGCTGCAAGGATCGGGGATTCATGTGTGTCAAATATATCCGTTGAAAAGTGGTTTTACGTTTTTTGTTTTTTTCTTATGAAGCTGAATACCTGAGGGCAATTGAACACTTGAAGTATGAATGATTTCGTAAATAAACCTGGTATCCTAGCTGCAAAGGTCATAGCTTCAAATACCAAAATAATTTTTTTATATAATTCCAAATATAGTCACCTGGCCTGACAACAAACAAATCATTCCCCTAAGTCTTTGAGGAAGGCATTAAGGCTGTAATGAACCCACTTTATCTCCTTGGACCCTTTTTTTTATGCCAGAAAAAGGAGAGGGGAAATAAATCTCCCACGCAGGGACAATTTACAACAGTTCTTTTTCTCCAGACGTATACCTACATAAATCTTTCGCTGTGATGCATGATCGCTTCGCTTGACTACTCCGCGTGTGATTGTGGAGAGTTAACACGATTCTAGTCTGTAGTATCTATGTAGTATCACTCTGGGTTACGGATTATTAAAGGTTTTGATTTTCCATTGATGAATTAAACACAACAATTTTACCTAGAGCAAGCAAAAGTTAAGTATAGCTTAGTTTTACCAGACCACTCAGCTGATTAACAGCTCTCCTAAGGCTGGCCCGAAGGATTACACTTTAACGTGCTAAGAACCAACTGGTTACTTAGCAACGGGACCTACAGCTTGTTGTGGAATCCGAACCAAATTATACCGAGAAATGAATTTCTATCACCAGAAATAAATTCCTCTAATTCTTCATTAGCCGGCTGGAGACTCGAACTCCGGCCTGGCGAGTGCTAGCCCACAACTCTGCCGACTCATCCAACGAGGAACTTACCTAGAGCAAGCAAATAACTACGTAGTCACCTGTGCGGTTCACTCAAATGGTTTTCATAAGACTGCGTTTACAAATGTGGATGCAATTAACATCAGTGGAATAACCATCTTCATAGCGTTGTATTTTTTTATACCACGATGATAAGTGAGCGCATTAACATGGACGTCTGCTGAATTTACTACTTCATACATAACGCCAAACCTTTGTGCACTGACGCTCTTCTGTCCCCCAGATGAAGTCTCTTTCTGAAAAACGGTTTCTTCGTTGAATCTTTTTCCCAGTATTACAATAAATGTCTAATCTTCATCTGCTGGGATGGAATGGAATTTGCTGGTGATTCTATGTTACTGCTGACACGAATGAATTTTCCTTCCCAGAATTCGCAGTCCATATATAAATGAGAGAGAGAGAGAGAGAGAGAGAGAGAGAGAGAGAGAGAGAGAGAGAGAGAGAGAGAGAGAGAGAGAAATTCTCCTGAAATTATGAATGTAAAAGGAGACCCATCCATAACTTTGTCATTCCCGAGACCCCATAAAAATATATTAAAAAGATTTTGTGACTCTTAGGTTTAACGCGTCATCAAAATTTTCCCAATAACATTCGATATTCAAATTCCTATAATGTATTTTCACCATTCATCCGATTCAAAGCTATTGAGATTTTCTTTTAGGTTGCAAATAATCATTACTCTGAATTTAAATTGTGCAGACGATCACCAAGTTATGAACTGATAATCTCATTGAGCTTCAGGCGCTAAGGTGTTCTCATATTACTTTACCAATTTAGCCAGAACTTGGATATAATCTTTTAGGAACCCCAGAGCCATAGATAATAGTCGGTGTTAATTAATTCCACGTGTTTCATGTTTGATAAAAAAATATCTTAAGATATATGACTGTAACAGGTAACAGTAATCAATATATATATATATATATATATATATATATATATATATATATATATATATATATATATATATATATATATATATATATATATATTATATATATATATATATATATATATATATATATATATAAAAGTATATCACGTGATAATGAAATGAAAGGAATTACCAAGACTTTCAACTTTTATTCCAAAGTCATCTTCAGGGTACTGAACAGAGTTAAGAGAATAACATATACAAGAAAGCAATATGGGTCACAGATAACAATAAAATATGTCAACAAGCTATTTAAGTATGTAAACAACATTCTTCAAAAAACAAAAAACATACTTAGTGGAAATATGTAATTACTACAAATACCACTACAAAACTAACTGTTTGTAAAAAATCTAACAGCTTGTTTTACTCTTGCATCCATAAAGTTCAAGTTGGAAGCAGAACAAAATAAAACCCTACCATTTCTTGACACAGTCGTTAGGAGAACCGACAACGGATTTAAATTCAAACTATACCGGAAACCAACAGCAGTGAATGCATTCATTTACAACTTTTCCAGCCATCACCCCAAGATAAAACGATCAGTCTTCTCAGGGATGTTTTTAAGATCATACAGAATTTGTGATCCTGAATTTTTAGCAGAGGAAATTCAGAACATCTATGCAATTGCAGATGAATTATGTTATCCTTCGAATTTTATCGATGGTTGCCTCCAAAGTGCCAAAAAAATTTTATAGTCATGAAAGGTCAAGTAATTATGACATTGAAAATATTTTAGTTTTGCCATACCGATGTGAATTTTTATCGATTGTACGTAGCCTGAAATGTCTGAAAATAAATGTTGTTTTTAATAATACTTCGTCTATCAAGAATTTGTTGTTTTGTAACAAACCAGAAATGCCAGCAGGAGGGGTGTACAAAATTGATTGCTCAACTTGTAATTTACCTTATATTGGACAATCTGGTAAGGAACTAAATAAGAGAGTCACACAGCATAAATATAATATACGGGTTGCAATCAACTCAAGCGCCATTTTTTGTCACGTAAGAGACTTTGAACACCCAATAGATTGGAATTCAGCTACAGTTGTTTTTAAGAGTTCCTCGTTGCATGACAGATTGTTGGTCGAAGGATGCCTCATTAGTTCTTTTAGCAATATGAATTTGAGCGAAGGTCTTTTTAAGATGGACGAATTGTTAAAAAGCTTTATTCTTAAGGATGCAAGAGTAAAACAAGCTGTTAGATTTTTTACAAACAGTTAGTTTTGTAATGGTATTTGTAGTAATTACATATTTCCATTAAGTATGTTTTTTGTTTTTTGAAGAATGTTGTTTAC
>NC_089746.1:38749011-38754011 GCF_040412425.1 Macrobrachium rosenbergii
GGACTGATCAGCCGTGAGGACTGGTGAAGGCTGTCGTGAAAGCGTTTATACTTAATGACAAGGAAGGAGGTTTAACGTATGACCTCGATGTGTGACTATATTTTCCAATTTAGTGTCTGTTCTGGTTAATGACTGGTAGTAGCATGATTTTTAAAATGACAGACTTTGGACTGAATGGAAGCAAAGAAAATAAAAAAAAAGTGCAAAAAGAGGGCAATAAAATAGTCCAATGGATGTTAGTAAGGGTGGCTGAAAAGATGGAAAGGTTCACCCTTGAGAGGGTTAATAAAGGAACAGACGAAGGTAAAAAGGTATCTGGAGCTTATTAAAAGAGTTTTATTAGACTAAGAGTGCCAGGACAGCAGCTTTCAACTAGTTTCAGTCCTTAGCCAACCAGTTTAACTGGAAAAAATACCGCATTTTCTATAGTTTCAAGACTGTTTTTATCAATTCCAGTTTATTACCAAATGTATTAAACCACTTGTGGACCAACAAAACGGCCCAATGATCAATCGGAGGTTTACGAACCACCAGTTGAAAAAGATCACTAGCATTTGAAACAAAGTATTGAAAGTATGAACAAAATGGCTGTGCTATTGATTTCTTTTATGGATGTGAAAAACAGCTGACTTGGTCAGGTAAATATTACTCAAAGGAAAATGGGAAATAGGTTGTATATTTCTGAAGATTGAGATGGCTGAAGTGAAGACACGCATTAAAGGCACTGCACTCACTGAGCTTCCTGATTGTTGAAAGGAAGAGACGCAAGAGCCAGAAAATGTCAGAGTACTCGAACGATACAGTTTATTGCCCTGAGTATGTATAAACTGAAATACATTCCACGTCTTTCTTAGAAAAAGTTCTGGATTCGATTTTGCAGAGCGCGTGCTCGAATCCATGCGTGAATGTGGATCTTTCCCATGCAATTCCTCCTCGGATTTTACTTTTCAACGGGGGTGTATATAACTGAGCTGAAACCATACCTTAAGATTTTCTGTGGAATTGGTTTTTTTTATTACCCCAGACGCTTGAAGCTCCTATACTGATGTATACCATTAACCTCAAAATTAAATCTTTTGTGTGTGTGTGTGTGTGTGTGTGTGTGTGTGTGTGTGTGTGTGTGCGCGGGTGTGACTGGATATGTTTTTTACTCTCAACTATAGCAATACATTATAAACATGTTGTTCCAGTTTTCATAAGCACAAATAGCATAGAATTATCTTCAAATAAAGAATAAACATATTTTTACGTGATTTTACTGCACTGATATAATTTGCATATAATGACTGTTGTTATATTTTCTTGTTATTGAATCACCCTGGGCATGTTTTTCTTTTTCGATATAAAAAAATAATTTATCTTTAGTTCTTTGCAGACCAGGCCATTATAAAACAAGGTAGGTCGCAACATTTACACCTTACGTGATGAAACTCCATTCTATTAGGGTTTCGTTATAAGATCCTCCGTTCGGTGAAGGTTACCTCATTTGCTGAGGGAATATTTATCACATAGGTTTTTCCTTCTTGTGGCTGAAAAATATTCTAAACACGACTAGCGGTTCATCTTTCTCAATGTCCACTGGTCACTTTACTTGAATTGTGGAAAGTTTTTCTGTGCATCTCCGCAATTCTATTTCCCAGATTATCCACTAGTCAGTATGAAACAATGACACATCATTTGTTTGTTTCCCTGAATTTTTATTATTTCTTGGCTTGAAAAAGCAAATCAACGTGTTCCTGTATAACGTTTACTCTGTCTAATTTCGAATGGTTAGTCACTATCTCAATTAGCTAGTGTGTCAAAAGAAACTAGCTTGGTGCTTGATAATGGAATCAAAAGTAAGATAATATAATACAGATCTGTAATGTTTAATGTTTATTCATGCTGTGAGGTATGTAGGTTTATCTAAATTCATAAGCATTTTTTTAGAACTCTTCTAACAAGGCGAGTTGCTGACATCAATGTTGCTGCTGATGTTAATATAATCTTGGTTTGTTAGTATTTTCATGACATGAGTACAACCTATTTTCTAGTACATGATTACATATTTACCATAGATTTCAATGATCTTTGCAATGGAAATTTTCGAACACATCCGGTATTATTTAATACCCCTAAAATACTTATTTAAATTTTCACTATAATTCACTTATATACAATTTTCAATAACAACCCTACCTTCTCCAAAGTAATTCTGTATGTCTGACACATGAAATTTTCCCGTCATTTTTGTTTACTGAATTGTATTAATTACTCATGGCCACTATTCGTGTCTAAAAATTGAATGTTTGAAAGTAAGCATTTTCTAGCATTGAATGCTCGCTGTTTTCAGTGGGCTAGTTTGGTTTCAGTTCTTCTTATTTTTAATTTTTATGGCAGAAACATACACACATATTTACTATAGGTTTTATCCCTCCAGATGAAGTTTTACAGTACATGGAATATTCAACAGTTGTTACACTCAAATTATTCTGTTAACTAGTGATGGCATATTTCCCATTCAAATTTAAAGAATTTGGCACCTTGCCATTGGAAAATATTTATCTTTCATGACTTCTTTTGTTAGCAATAGCTGACCCTAATAAGAAGTTTTAACAAGGAAAATTTTCTTTTTTATTAGGTTTTAGCCTCAGTTAAAATTATCTGGTAACCTTGTGAACTGATGAACAAAAAAGTAATCATTTTTCTGATTGTTTTGCAAAATACTAGGAAGCAAATGGCTAAACGAGATGTTTCAAAATGGTAGAGAGCTTGAGTAATGATATTTAAGTCAGAGCCTCTCAACGAAACCTAAAATTTCTCCTTCACATAACACTTATCTTCTTATTAGAAAGCTTGAATATGGTTGAATCATTCTATTTCTTTCTGATCTGCAATGTATAACTTAACCTCCTCTGTTATAGCATCCAGTTCTTTCCCATACCAATAAAATGTAAATACAAAAGCCTGCAACGCTTCCACTCAATAGCTGAAATGATGAGTGAAAGGGAAACAAACCTCCCATACCAAATTCAGCTTCCACAAAATTTTAGCTACATAGAAAGAGGCTTCAGCAAATCTAAACTGTTACGGGGTTATATAATTAAGTTGCCGTGAACACATGACAAATGTTTCAACGCTCTCGTATACGCAAATGGTTTTCTGAAAGTTAACGGAAACAACTTTCGACTATTAAATTCAACCTCCCTCAAGCAACATAATCTCATCTGAAACCGCTCAAAAGCCGGTCATAAATTGGTAGAGGAATTTGTCTTCTCTGTGCAGCTAAGCGGCCAAGAGCCTATGTTGTATCCGTGGAAAATTAATTAAAACTGTCAGTGAGCATACACTCCCTTTAACTAAGAAGTTTCACATGTTATTTCTTAAAAATTAATATCATATTATTCTCCAAGCCTGGATCGTTGTAATAAACTTTGCAAATTTGCTGAGAGTTCATGTATATATATATATATATATATATATATATATATATATATATATATATGTGTGTGTGTGTGTTTGTGTATACATATATAGTATATATGTTTGATTTTAAATCACGAAAAGGTAAAAACGTGATGATTATACGAACAAAGTTACAGCCACGAAGGAAAGAGTGAAACATGAGATGCTAAGTACTTTTTAAACTGCCAAGACTTGGTCAAAGCTGTGACCAAGATTATAATAAACGAAAGTACTTAGCATCTCACTGATTTACTCTTCCTTCGTGGCTGTAACTGTTCATATACATATACATACATATATATATATATATATATATATATATATATATATATATATATTATATATATACATACAGATGTATATATATATGTGTGAGTGTGTATGTACGTATATATATATATATATATATATATATATATATATATATATATATATATATATATATATATATATTGGGAAAAAAACACGTTAAAAGAAGTAAGTATATATATATATATATATATATATATATATATATATATATATATATATATATATATATTTTTATCACATATGATTCATATACAATCAGTATACAAACGTCCTTTAATATCAATTCGCTCTATGAAATAATATATTTTTCATATATACTACCGAAGGGAATTTTTAGTTGATAATAAGTTCGTCGTCCCGTGACGACGAACTTATTATATCAAAAATTCCCCTTCGGTACATATAATATATGAAAATATATTATTTATAAAAATATATTATAAGACATTTATAGGTTACTGATATATATATATATATATATATATATATATATATATATATATATATATATATATATATATATATATATATATATATATATATATATTACTTTCTCTTAGCCAAGCACTTGTTCTTTTATTTGGGAGCGGTGCAAATAAGGTTGGACAATACCGGTTTTCGTCAATTTTCTAAGGTTAAGATTGTGGGCCTTAAGCTCGTTTTCTTGACTCAGTGCATAATGATACACATAAAGGTAGGAATCCCGCCACGTTAGCCGACTACACCTCCGACATTAAATTCTTTACCCTAACAATGACGCTCCAGTTCAAAAAAAAAAAAAAAAAAAGTGAAGACCATATTCCCACTTTAGATGCGGAGGTTTTATTGCGATGTGTAGTTCATTAACGACTCTGCATCTAAAGTGTGAATATGGTCTTTAACTTGTTTTTGTTTTTGTTTTTTTGAACTGGGGACTCATTGTTAGGGGAAAGAATTTAATGTCGAAGGTGCAGTCGGCTAACGTGGGCGGGATTCCCAGCTTATATGTGTATCAGTATGCACTGGAGTCAAGAAAACGAGCTTAAGGCCCACAATCTTAACCTTAAAAAATTAACGAAAGCCGAGATTGTCTTACCTTTTTGCGCCGCTCCACCATAAAAGAACAAGTGTTTGGCTAAGAGAAATATATATATATACATATATATATATATATATATATATATATATATATATATATATATATATATATATATATATATATACATCTATATATATATATGTATAATTTTATATATAAATACATA
>NC_089746.1:38761511-38769011 GCF_040412425.1 Macrobrachium rosenbergii
TATATATATATATATATATATATGGGCAAACATTTTGCACATAAGCTGTCGTCCTTAATTCGGTATGGCTTTTATATATAAAAGATTTTGTCGACTTAGGAGTAAAGCTTTGATAGGAATATTAGGAGTCGGATGGCAGGCTAGAGTAAGAAATATCATAAGGGAAATAACGGATGTTCTTTATGAGCACGGGATAATGTTGACAGTGAGACAGAAATGCATCGGATATGTCATTCACACAGCCCCCTTGGAGAATAGTACATGATAGGCCTGGCAGGGCTCGTGAGAATACCACTAGAGCTGTAAGACCTCAACATTCTTCGATGGTAAATCTGAAAATGGAGGCTTGAGACGAAGGGAGATTTGGTGATGTATAGAAAAATAAGAGTGGAGGAATGTCACAGTAGTGAATAGCGTCCCATGTCTGTGGTGGAGGCAATGATGATGATGATGACGATTATATATATATATATATATATATATATATATATATATATATATATATATATATATATATATATATACAATATGTATGTTGTATATACTGTATATATTTATGTGTACAATATATATATATATATATATATATATATATATATATATATATATATATATATATATATATATTGTGCATATATATGTATATATATATATATATATATATAAACATCAAATCCTGTCCTTGAACTGTGCATGGTAATTAATTTACTACAGTCTCATACAAACGCAATTAAAATGACACCATTCACAGAAACACACCGTTATACGCTGAAGAAAACTTTTATTTCCCTTTTCCTTTTTCCTTTTATTTTTTTTTTTAGGTTTGATGTACCTATCGCTCTCTCTCCCGCTGGTGATTGATGATGGCAGAAGCAATATCGCTATGGATTCATAAGCGGATCATACCATGTGGACATGATTTATGTTACCTCTGAGTTTCGCTCATATTTTTTTTTTTTTTTTTTTTTGTCCAAAACTCGGTGAAATAATGTTTCAATGCGGATCTTGCTTTTATTTTCTGCAAAAGAAAATTATTGAGATGGCTATTTGTCTGTCCGTCCGCGCTTTTTCTGTCCGCCCTCAGATCTTAAAAACTACTAAAACTAGAGGGCTCCAAATTGGTATGTTGATCATCCACCCTCCAATCATCAAACATACCATATTGCAGCCCTCTAACTTCATTAGTTTTTATTTAACTTAAGGTTAAAGTTAGCCATGATTGTGCGTCTGGCACCGCTAAAGGTACAAACAACGCAAAGCCACCACCGGGCCGTGGCTGAGAGTTTCATACAACATTATACGCTGTGAAGAAAACTCAACTACGCCGGAGAAACTTCGGCGCATTTTTTACTTGTTTATATATTGATATAATTTAAATACTGATTTATAAGGTTCTTTACACGAAAGTAGAGTCAGCGAAATAAAAATTATACTTCGAAAGATTTCGCAACTAATATACCTCAGTTTTACTGGGTAAAATTAGGATGAATGTCATTAGCTTATCCATTTGGAAATTAGATTATCTACGTATATTCTACAAAGTAATGAAAAATATAATCATTATACTACCTCCGATCTTTAAAATTGAGTTTAGCTTGATATACAGATTATAAGACTATAAACCATTTAATGTTATTACATTAGCCAATTTTCTATGTAGCTATACATGTTCTGCTTTTTTATCTTTTGTTGACCACAACCTACAGATTTTTCTTACGATTATACAAAAAATTACACTGACAAGAAAAAATTTAATGTCTTTTATTCATCTTTGTATAATATGTAAGAGAATTCAGATTTATTTTATGGAATGAATTTTAAAAATCCTCTTCCTGTGGCTAGTAAATATTAATAGATCTTGTTTTGGGAAGTATCTCATGCAAGATAATTCGTCAAATATAGTCGAGTGTACAAATGAAAAAAAAAAATAACTGTTCCCAAATTCGCGATATATCACAGAAATATTTTTTGAAAATCTATGTAATGAAAAGATGATCCAATACTGCAATGAATACGGAAAAATCTAAAGCATCTCTAAAACAGGCTAAAAGTATAATCATTTTTGTTATATTTTCCCGGATACTTCGTTGCTAGTTTTTCGTCCAAAATAAAAAGGAATAGGATAAATCAGTTTGTTTTAATCCCTTTTACTTTTACCTATTTATGGTTAACAATAGTTGCTTAACCAGTTTAGAAACATATTTCTTTATATTAAAGAAACAATTCTTTATATAAAAAATAAATTAAGATAAAACTTACAAAACACTGAGTAAATAATCTATTGAAATTCCAAACATGCCTTGTATGGACAATTAACTCTAGTGCAATGAGAACATGTATAACTTTATATTAGAAACTTACTAAAAATGTAGTATCTAGGTCAATGTATGTTATAGATTGTTAACGCTTTTTACTTTTTGTTCAAACCTCTTTAAAAATTTAATTAAATCTTTTTGCTTTTGTTTTTTGTACAGCACGGGTGTTATTAAACCCTATCAATGGGTTCATGCGTCGCTGATTGCTGTATTCAAGTAATCTGCCAAGCGTTGACTTCACAAAAAAGATTTCATGTACTCTGGACCTTGCGAGTGAAATGAGTTTTCATTCGGAATAAAGTTTGATTTTGTTCACCTCAATCTTTTTTTCTGTTCAAATTTACTTCCTCAAAAGGAAACCTTATGGATGACAATTTCATCTGTCCAGCTTTAGTTCTGATGTAAATGGAAATTTGATAAATTTCCATTTATATCCGTTCTCTTCCTGTCCCATTCTCGAGCCCATACACAAACACACACCCATTATATATATATATATATATATATATATATATATATATATATATATATATATATATATATATATATGTATGTATGTATGTATACACACAAACAACACACACACACACACACACACACACACACATATATATATATATATATATATATATATATATATATATATATATATATATATATATATATATATGTATATATATATATTTATATATACACATACATATTAATACTATTCCCGAGGTAGCGTGAATTTGATATTAAGCGACATTTGTAGCTTCATGACTGTATATAAATCACGGTGTGATAAAAAATTTCATACATACATACACACACACATATATATGTTTTATATATATATATATATATATATATATATATATATATATATATATATATAATATAATCACCAAAAATACTCCTTAAAAGTTACAACTTACACTAAGGGATCAGTATAGGATAAATGAATCGCACTGGAAAGGATTCGGCTTTTGAGTTTGATACAAAGATGACAGTAAATTGACATGTAAGTCCGTATGTATTGTTCTGTATATAGCCATATCTAGTTCAGTGCCTGTACTGAAAGCTTGAGAGCTGAATGGACGAGCCACTATTCATCACTGTATCACACCCAAAAGGCATATACGCGAATCCAGGCAAGGGCAGATATACTCATCCCGTACAATTCCCTTTTGGTGATAATTACTTGAAAGGAAAGTGAATTCGATACTAAAGGGTATTTTTGTTTAATACTTGAGGGTATCAAAATCATGTGTGTATATACATATATATATATATATACATATATATATATATATATATATATATATATATATATATATATATATATATATATATATATATATATATATATATATATATATTAAATTGTAATAGCCACAATGCCCTCTTAGCTTCTCGAATTCTCTGCGCTTTTTCGGATACGCTTGTCACTACAAAGCCTTATGATCCAAGTGCAAGAAATATGAAGATATTATAGTGTCCGGTAGCGGGAAACGAACCCGGGTTCCAGTAGATTCTACAGACACACACAAACATATATATACATACATATATATATATATATATATATATATATATATATATATATATATATATGCGTGTGTATTACTAGAATTACTTAATTACAATTGTAGCCCAATGTACAACATTATTCCCAATAGTAATTGCATCAATTTTACTCAAAACGAACAGTAGATTCTCACATGTAGACCCATTTAGCTTTCGAGAATGAAATCCCTTTTATAGATTCCTTTGATAAATTCTCACAGAATTTCCTGCCTGATATAATACAGAGGAGCCAAAAGAAAACGTCATCTCATTATTCAGAAGATACTCCTTTGGCTTTAATCAACTTTTCTCGACAACAAAGAAACAAGTCTCTTTCGGCCCCCTATGGTAAACAGCGTCTTTGATTTCATCCTTTGATGAATAAGTCTTTGAACAGCCTTACACTTGAATCGTTTATAAAGAAAGGCTAGGCCTACGTAGCTTAATAAAGATTTTATGCTATTTGATTTAGCGGTGATAAGTGAAGAGATACGTAATTTAACTTGTTGTTTGCGTAATGCTTCGAAAGTATTCTTCGTCTTCACCATCATCAAAACCATCATCATGTTCATCATAATCACGTGATGTTGTAAACAAAAATAATTCAGAGGACATTTTAGAGGAACTGAAGAAATTTTGATAATTCTTATCACATTTTAAAGGGCAATTAAAACAGGCTTCTCATACTACCAGTATTTTGCACTTTTAGCAAATAACAATTAATAGAAGGGAAAATCCGCAAAAATTTGCGCGACGTTTGGTTTCGAGTTATTGATGGTTTTATCGTACTGCTAGCTCATGATGATTTGCTTCAAGAGCTGTTGTCTTATTTGATACACTATACTGGACATCTGCGAAAATCACCGGAAGGAAACTGAATTTTTCACAAAGCGTAATGGCCGTATATACAAGCTAGTGGAATAATAATAAAATGTATAATACAATCAAGTAGAAAAATGGCCGTCTGGATGCCGCTGAGTTTACATTGTAGTTTCTCAAACTCTTCAATGAGTATCTTTAAAGCAGATGCTGTATAATTTACCTGCTGCTGCTGCAAAGAAACTCATTCGAGAGACTGAGAAACTTCAATATAAACTCAACCGGATCCAGAAGGCCATTTTGTTCAATGAAATAATAATAATAATAATAATAATAATAATAATAATAATAATAATAATAATAATTAATAATAATAATAATAATAATAAAAGGTATCATCAGTGAAAGGCTATACAACTACCTAAAGGATTCAAACACCGTCCCCCACCAACAGAAAGGCTGCAGAAGGAAGTGTAGGGGCACAAAAGACCAGCTCCTAATAGACAAAATGGTAATGAAGAATATTAAGAGAAGGAGAACCAACCTAAGCATGGCATGGATTGACTGCAAGAAAGCCTTCGACATGATACAGCACACGTGGCTGATAGAATGCCTGAATATATATGGGGCAGAGGAAAACACCATCAGCTTCCTTAAAAATACAATGCGCAACTAAAATACAGTACTCACAAGTTCTGGGATAAGACTAGCAGAGGTTAACATTAGGAGTGGGATCTTTCTAGGCGACTCACTGTCGCCACTACTCTTCATAGTAGCCATGATTCCCATGACAAAAGTACTGCAGAAGATGGATGCTAGGTACCAACTCAAGAAGGGAGGCAACAGAATTAACCATCTGATGTTCATGGACTGTAAGGGTTGTATCTGGGGACATCAGGAAGGAGTCTGGAATAGAAAAATGCGCCTTGGTCAACATACAAAAAGGCAAAGTAACACGGACTGAAGGGATAAAGCTACCAGACGGGAATAGCATCAAACACATAGATGAGACAGGATACAAATACCCGGAAATAATAGAAGGAGAGGATATAAAACACCAACAGATGAAGAACAAGATCAGGGAAGAATATATGCAGAGACTTAAGGCGATACTCAAGTCAAAACTCAATGCTGGAAACATGACGACAGCCATAATCATATGGGCAGTACCAGTAATCAGATACAGCACAGGAGTAGTGGAGTGGACGAAGGCTGAACTTCGCATCATAGACCAGAAGACTAGAAAACACATGACAATACACAAAGCACTACACCCAAGAGCATACAGACAGACTATACATAACACGAAAGGAAAGGGGGAGAGGGCTACCAAGCACAGATGACTGCGTTAACATCGAGAGCAGAGCACTGGGTCAATATCTGAAAACCAGTGAAGACGAGTGGCTAAGGAGTGTATGAAAGAAGGACTGATAAAAGTAGACGAAGACCCAGAAATATACAGAGACAGGAGAATGAAAAACTGAACAGAGGAATGACGCACCAAACCAATGCACCTACAGTAAATGAGACAGACAAAAGAACTGGCCAGCGATGAAACATGGCAATGGCTACAGAGGGGAGAACGCAAGAAGAAACAGAAGGAATGCTAACAGCGGCACAAGATCAGACCCTAAGAACCAGATATGTCCAAAGAACAATATATGGAAATAACATCTCACCCATATGCAGGAAGTGCAATAAGAAAGACGAGACCATAAACCACATAGCAAGCTAATGTCCGGTGCTTGCACAGAACCATTACAAAAAGAGAAATGATTCAGTAGCAAAAGCCCTCCACTGGAGCCTGTGCAAGAAACACCAGCTAGCTAGCAGTATATAATAAGTGGTACGAACACCAACCTGAGGGGTGATAGAAAACGATCAGGCTAAGGTCCTCTGGGACTATGGTATCATAACTGGTAGGGTGATACGTGCCAATAGACCAGACGTGACGTTGATTGACAAAATCAAGAAGAAAGTATCACTCATTGATGTCGCAGTACCATGGGACACCAGAGTAGATGACAAAGAAAGAGAAAAAATTCATAAGTATCAAGACCTGAAAATCGAAATAAGGTTATGGAATATGCCAGTGGAAATTGCACCCATAATCATAGGAACACTAGGCACGATCCCAAGATCCCTGAAAAGGAATCTGGAAAAACTAGATAACGAAATAACTCCAGGACTCATGCAGAAAAGTCTGCTACTAGAAACAGCGTACACAGTGAAAAAAGTGATAGACTCCTAAGGAGGCAGGATGCAACCCGGAACCCCACGCTATAAAAACCACCCAGTCGAACAGGATGTCTGTGATAGACGACCCTCCCCACAAAAAAATTAATAAAAAAAAAAAAAAAATTATTATCATAATCAAATTACAGGACACGTGGGAATATTACGACCAGAAAACTATAACTATAATGGTATTGCAAAAAAAAGGTAATATGTCTCATGTCTTTTCTCTGTCGAAAAGTGGGCGTTTTGACCTTGACAAAAAGCTTGCTTTTACAAACATTTGTCTGTCTACAACGAGTTCATAGGCTATCAAAAGTAAGAGACAAAAGGAATCTGATGAAACATATCAGGTACATTTATCCGATGATATGAACTTGCCACGCATGTCAGCTTCGCCTGGAAAATAACTTTCCAGAAAGCTAATCAAATATTCTATCACCACACTTACGTACATGAAAAAAAGCTCTTTTGCTTAGTTTCCTTTCTTGGAAAATGCTTAATTCGTTGAACTATATTCTAAAGTAAGGCATCATCTTAAATCTGTCAAACCATACTGCCCTTGCATTGATATTTATAACTG